>NW_027601502.1:0-133034 GCF_053455715.1 Rhinoraja longicauda | reverse complement strand
TCCTCATTCTTTCGGGAATGGGGGTTCCCCTCTCCCATCATAGATGAGGCCCTTACACATGTCTCTTCGGTACCCTGCAGCACCACTGTTGCTCCCACAACCCATCGTCACAACGGGGATAGAGTCCTCGCCTTTCACCCTATCAGCCATCGTATACAACACATAATCCTCCAACAGTTTTGCCACCTCTAATGGAATCCCAACACTAGTTATATGAATGAATGATTGAACGAATAAATTTATTGGCCAAGTATGCATATACAAGGAATGTGCCTTGGTGCTCTGCTCACAAATGACAACACAAACATACAGTTAACAATTAAGAATAAAGCATAACAACATCAAAACAATAAGGATACAACACTGCGGTCTAAACATGTGGGTGAAAATAAACCAGAGCAAAAAAGAGACTACAGACTTTGGTTATTGAGTAGAACTATCACTCATGGAAAAAAGCTGTTTTTATGTCTGGCTGTGCTGCTTTGACAATGGAAATGCAATGTTTTGGATCGTGATCTTTCTTGACAGAGGACTGATCGCATTCAGTCTAAAGAAGAGTCCTGACTTGAAACGCCGTCATTTCATCCCCTCCATAAATGCTGTCTTACACCCTAAGTTCCTCCAGCAATTTATGTTTTGCTCATGATTCTGTCATCTGCAGTTTCTTGTGTCTCCATTGTAAGATAAACAGTTGTGCTGTGATTATCAAACTACTTTTGCAAACCAGATTAAAAATCTTTAGACATTTCTAAATAACATATTCTGTAAAGGTTTTATAATAAATATAATACTTTATACATATTTGTAATGTTTTTTAAATCAATAAACATTATGTGATACTGTTAAGGTACCAACGGAGACTGGATGAACTGGAAGTGACAAAGACCGATTCTGATGAGAAACATGATCAATTTAGCAAAGACTTGCAAGACGTTATTACCTATCTGAAGAAGGGCCTGAATCAGAAAATTGATGAGGTTGCTGATTTGAATGACAAGATAGTTGGTTTGGTACAAGCCAAGGAAACTGATAAGACGACTTATGAATCCCAGATGTCACAGTTGCGTCAAGAGTTTCATGAAACAAAGGATCGACTCACATCGGAGAATATGATTTTAGGTGCAGAAAACTAGGGCATTTGTTATTTTTAATTTTGAAATATTGTGGATGTTTTCAGGAATAACATTTTGTTGCATTAACAGTTAAGGTGTGGAGAACATCGTTGTCATTACAATGATCATAATTGCAACCTAAAGCTCTTGTCCATATCATAATTTTGTACATTCTTTTACATTGCACTAGTAATGTAAAGTGCAATTTTACATTAACATTGTAAAATCTCAGGGTTTAGATCCCTGAGACGATCTCAGGGTTTTTTTTATACCTGAATAAACTTGTACTTAATCTGGGCTCAATTGATAGGGCAAGGAAAATTGCATTTATACCTGCAGCCTGAGTAGAGGAAAGTATTCAGCTGAAGTTCCTTGTGTTCACTGACTTGCAATCTAAATATGTAGGAAGGAACTGCAGATGCTGTTTTAAACTGAAGATAGACACAAAATGCTGGAGTAACTCAGTGGGATAGGCAGAATCTCTGGAGAGAAAGAATGGAAGTTTTAGGTCAAGACCCTTCTTCAGACTGAAATCTAAATAAATCTGTTGGGGCCCCTGCATTAGGTCATTGACCAGTGATCTAATTTGAAAAGAGCTACCTCCACCTTGATCCCTTTTGTATGACACTAATAGTTGCCCAAATTCTCATCTTCCTTCCCCCCCCCCCCCCCCCCCCACAGACACACACACATTACCTCTCCAACCTGGCTAACTCTGCAGATGTTTCTCAATCCTTGGGGTCTCCTGCCATCTTTCAAAACTTCCATCATCACCAATCACTTAAATGCCTACAAATCTGTTTTATAAGTCTTTGCCCAGTTCTATCCTCTGTTCCCAAAAGTCCTTTGTCATTTAAAATTTCTCCATTCATGCCTGTTTCCATCTTCAGGCTTGACTGTTCCTTATTGACCTCACAAATCCTTCTATGTCTTTATTTGTCCTGTTCCCAGTAATACTTAAAATGTAAACTTCCTTCCATTAATTCTCACTATCTCTTGGAGCCACATCCAGATCCATAATGTTTCCCAGAGCTCCACATCCCTCTATCTCCATTTGAACAGTTACCCCCATCACTCCTCCTAAACTCTCTGCTCCTGTACCCCTGACCCGCATGGGCTTCTTTGTAAGCCCATGATCTAGTTTTCGCCGTCTAAACGCGTCTGCCTCTTTACAACCATAAATGTGTACTTTTGCTGACCTCATCATGGTCATGTTTATTTGAAACAAAAATCTTAAGCTGCCATGTCAAAAATGCTATCTAAATCCAATTTCTGTTGTAAATGGATAGAATTAAAATAATGTAAATACAGACCAGGTCCATTTAGTTTCAATGAAAATAGAAAATGGCTTCATCAAAACTGTAATATTGTACAAGGGCAGAATGGATCATAATTGTTTTAATATAGTAGAACATACAAATGGAGGAAAGGATGGCTTGCATGTAAACTCAGCCAGATATCAATATAGAGATGGCAACTTGCCCATGCTGACCAATGTATCCTTTCTATGCTAGTCCCACCTGCCTGCATTTGGTACATATCCCTTTAATCCTTTCCCATCCATGTACATGTCCAAGTGTATTTTAAATATTGTTATGTAGGAAAATAACTGCAGATGCTGGTATAAATCGAAGGTATCACAAAATGCTACAGTAACTCAGCAAGTCAGGCAGCATCTGGGAGAGAGGGAATGGGTGACGTATCAGGTCAGACTGAAGAAGGGTCTCGACCCGAAACGTCACCCATTCCCTGTATCCTAGATGCTGCCTGACCTGCTGAGTTACTCCAGCATTTTGTGATATCTTAAATATTGTTATAATAGTTCTGCCTTTGAAAGTTGCAGAATACACAAGGTACAGGCTATAAGCAAGAGTTAAAGATAAATACTTGACAAAGGTATTTATTCACAAAATGCTGGAGTAACTCAGCAGTTCAGGCAGCATCTCGGGAGAGAAGGAATGGGTGACGTTTTCGGGTCGAGACCCTTCTTCAGACTGATGTCAGGGGGACGGGACAAAGGAAGGATATAGGTGGAGACAGGAAGATAGAGGGAGATCTGGGAAGGAGGAGGGGAAGAGAGGGACAGAGGAACTATCTAAAGTTGGAGAAGTCGATGTTCATACCACTGGGCTGCAAGCTGCCCAGGCGAAATATGAGGTGCTGTTCCTCCAATTTCCGGTGGGCCTCACTATGGCACTGGAGGAGGCCCATGACAGAAAGGTCAGACTGGGAATGGGAGGGGGAGTTGAAGTGCTCGGCCACCGGGAGATCAGTTTGGTCAATGCGGACCGAGCGCAGGTGTTGAGCGAAGCGATCGCCGAGCCTGCGCTTGGTTTTGCCGATGTAAATAAGTTGACATCTAGAGCAGCGGATGCAATAGATGAGGTTGGAGGAGGTACAGGTGAACCTTTGTCTCACTTGGAAAGACTGTTTGGGTCCTTGGAAGGAGTTGAGGGGGGAGGTAAAGGGACAGGTGTTGCATCTCGTGCGGTTGCAGGGGAAGTGCCCGGGGATGGGGTGGTTTGGGTAGGAAGGGACAAGTGGACCAGGGAGTTACGGAGGGAACGGTCTCTGCGGAACGCAGAGAGGGGAGGGGATGGGAAGATATGGCCAGTGGTGGGGTCCCGTTGTAGGTGACGGAAATGTTGGCGGATGATTGGTTGGATCCGCTGGGTGGTGGGGTGGAAGGTGAGAACGAGGGGGATTCTGTCCTTGTTGCGAGTGGAGGGGAGGGGGAGCAAGAGCGGAGCTGCGGGATGTAGAAGAGACCCTAGTGAGAGCCTCATCTGTAATGGTAGCGGGGAAGCCCCGTTTCTTGAATGAGGACATCTCTGACGCCCTAGTGTGAAACACCTCATCCCGGGCTCAGATGCGGCGTAGACGGAGGAATTGGGAGTAGGGGATAGACTTTTTGCAGGGGACCGGGTGGGAGTAGTCCAGATAGCTGTACGAGTCAGTGGGTTTATAGTCAATGTCCGTCACTAGTCTGTCTCCTGTGATGGAGATGGTGAGATCCAGAAACGGAAGGGAGATGTCGGAGATAGTCCAGGTATATTTAAGGGCAGGATGGAAATTGGAAATGTAGTGTATGAAGTCAGTGAGTTCTGCATGGGTACAAGAGGTAGCACCAATGCAGTCGTCGATGTAGCGGAGGTAGAGTTCAGGGATGGGGCCGGTGTACGCCCGGAACAGGGATTGTTCGACGTACCCGACAAAGAGGCAGGCGTAGCTAGGGCCCATGCGAGTGCCCATAGCTACGCCTCTGGTTTGGAGGAAGTACCGTTGGTACTACACCCAATTACCTCCAGCCAAGGCAATGAACTTCCTTCCATCATGTGGTTGACTTGGAGATAGGCAATCAGCAGCAGCAGTGCAGCAATCAGCAGTTAGCAGCAGCAGCGTGTGTGTGTGTGAGAGAGAGCAGAGACCGTAGTATTGTGTGGGGATAGTAAGGAGTAAGACCTGTGTGATCTCCCGGACAAGTTTCGATCGCCTAGCTTGGGGTCGGAGAGGAATTTCCCGGATTTTTTCCCCCAAATTGGCCTGGTTTTTTAATCCGGTTTTTCGCCTCTCCCAGGAGATCACTCAGTTCTTTTGGGTGGGCGGTTGGAGCGGTTGGAGTAGCGTCCGGGCGGTAGTTTTTGGAAACCGAGCACGGGGCTTTGTTCTTACAGAGGCCCAGGAGCGGTTGGAGCAGACCACTCTGCAACGTTCCCAGTTAAGGGGGAGTATGAATGCTAGGACAGTTTATTGTTCTGGGTGTCGGATGTGGGGAATCTGGGAGTCTGATAGTCTTCCAGACATCCACATCTGCGCAAGGTGCGACGAGATGGGGGCTCCTAAGGGACCATATTAGGAACCTGGAGCGGCAGATTGATGACCTCCGTCTGGTCAGGGAGAGTGAGAAGGTTATAGAGAGGAGTTATAGAGAGGTGGTCACTCCAAGACCACGGGAGGTAGACAAGTGGGTTACGGTTAGGGGGGGCAAGGAGCAGAGGCAGGGACTAGAGAGTACCCCAGTGGATGTACCCCTTGGCAATAAATACTCCTGTTTAGGTACTGTTGGGGAGTACAGCCTACCTGGGGGCAGCGACGGCGCCCGGGCCTCTGGCACGCAGTCCGGCCCTGTTGCTCGGAAGGGTAGGGAAAGGAAGAAGAGAGCGATAGTGATAGGGGACTCTATAGTGAGGGGGTCAGATAGGCGATTCTGTGGACGCAGTCGGGAGACCCGGATGGTAGTTTGCCTCCCTGGTGCCAGTGTCCGGGATGTATCTGAACGTGTCCAAGATATCCTGAAAAGGGAGGGAGAGGAGCCAGAGGTCGTGGTACATATAGGTACCAACAATATAGGTAGGATAAGGGAAGAGGTCCTGAAAGGAATTTAGGGGACTAGGAAGAGAGTTTTAAAAAAAAGGACTTCCAAAGTGATAATCTCAGGCTTACTGCCTGTGCCACGCGATAGTGAGAATAGGAATGGAGTGAGGTGGAGGATAAATACGTGGCTGAGGGACTGGTGCAGGGAGCAGGGATTCAAGTTTCTGGATCATTGGGACCTCTTCTGGGGGAAGTATGACCTGTACAAAAAGGACGGGTTGCATCTGAACCTGAGGGGAACCAATATCCTGGCGGGGAGATTTGCTAAGGTAATTGCGGAGACTTTAAACTAGTACGGTTGGGGGGAGGGACTCAAACACAGATAGCTAATAGGCAGTGTGTGAGGCAGGAGGCAGAAAAGGGAAACACTCAGACCCAATATGTAGGAGAGAAAGAAGTGAAAAGAAATAAACTGAGAATAAGAAATGATGGGTCCCTTAAATGTGTATATTTTAATGCTAGGAGCATTGTAAGAAAGGTGGATGAGCTTAGAGCCTGGATTGACATCTGGAAGTATGATGTTGTGGCGATCAGTGAAACATGGTTGCAGGAGGGTTGCGATTGGCAATTAAATATTCCAGGATTTCATTGTTTCAGATGTGATAGAATCGGAGGGGCAAGAGGTGGGGGTGTTGCATTGCTTGTCAGGGAGGATATCACAGCAGTGCGTTGGCAGGACAGACTAGAAGACTCGATTAGGGAGGCTGTTTGGGTGGAACTCAGAAATGAGAAAGGCTTAGCAACACTTATAGGGGTGTATTATAGACCGCCAAATAGGGAACGAGAATTGGAAGAGCAAATATGTAAGGAGATAGCAGATATTAGTAGTAAGCACAGAGTAGTGATTGTGGGTGATTTCAATTTTCCGTACATAGACTGGGAATCACATTCTGTTAAAGGGCTGGATGGTTTGGAGTTTGTAAAATGTGTGCAGGATAGTTTTTTGCAGCAATACATAGAGGTACCTACCAGAGAAGGGGCAGTGTTGGACCTCCTGTTAGGAAATGAGATGGGTCAGGTGACGGAGGTATATGTTGAGGAGCACTTTGGGTCTAGTGATCACAATGCCATTAGTTTCAATATAATTATGGAGAAGGTCAAATCTGGACCAAGGGTTGAGATTTTGGATTGGAAAAAGGCTAATTTTGAGGAGATGAGAAAGGATTTAAAAGGAGTGAAATGGGACATTTTGTTTTATGAAAAGGATATAATAGAGAAATGGAGGATATTTAAAGGTGAAATTTTGAGAGTACAGAGTCTTTATGTCCCCGGACCTTTCCTTTCCTGTTCGGTGGAAAGGAAAGAATAATAATTTGAAAGAGCCGTGGTTTTCCAGGGAAATTGGGCAACTGGTTCGGAAAAAGAGGGAGATATACAATAAATATAAGCGGCAGGGAGTAAATGAGGTTCTTGAGGAATATAAAGAATGTAAAAGGAATCTTAAGAAGGAAATTAGAAAAGCGAAAAAAAGATATGAGGTTGTTTTGGCAAGTAATGTAAAAGTAAACCCCAAGGGGTTCTACAGATATGTCAATAGCAAAAGGATAGCGAGGGATAAAATTGGTCCATTAGAGAGTCAGAATGGACAGCTATGTGCTGAGCCGGAAGAAATGGGGGAGATATTAAACAATTTCTTTTCTTCGGTATTCACCGAGGAGAAGGATATTGAATTATGTGAGGTAAGCGAATCAAGTAAAGTAGTGATGGAAATTATGAGGATCAAAGAAGAGGAGGTACGGACACTTTTGAAAAATATAAAAGTGGATAAGTCTCCAGGTCCTGATAGGATATTCCCTAGGACATTGAGGGAAGTTAGGGCAGAAATAGCAGGGGCTATGACGGAAATATTTCAAACGTCATTAGAAACGGGGATGGTGCCGGAAGATTGGCGCATTGCGCATGTTGTGCCATTGTTTAAAAAAGGTTCTAAAAGTAAACCTAGCAATTATGGACCTGTTAGTTTGACGTCTGTGGTGGGAAAATTAATGGAAAAGATACTTAGGGACAATATATATAATCACATGGATAAACAAGGCCTGATTAGAAACAGTCAACATGGATTTGTGCCTGGAAGGTCATGTTTGACTAATCTTCTTGAATTTTTTGATGAGGTTACCAGGGAAATTGATAAGGGCAAGGCTGTGGATGTTGTCTATATGGACTTCAGTAAGGCATTTGACAAGGTTCCACATGGAAGGTTGATTAAGAAGGTTAAATCGTTGGGTATTAATAGTGAGGTTGCAAGATGGATTCAACAATGGCTGAATGGGAGATACCAGAGGGTAATGGTTGACAACTGTATGTCAGGTTGGAGGCCAGTGT
This sequence comes from Rhinoraja longicauda, assembly GCF_053455715.1. Classification (NCBI taxonomy): domain Eukaryota; kingdom Metazoa; phylum Chordata; class Chondrichthyes; order Rajiformes; family Arhynchobatidae; genus Rhinoraja; species Rhinoraja longicauda. The sequence goes on along the minus strand of NW_027601502.1, from coordinate 125,226 downwards.
CTAGTGGAGTACCCCAAGGATCTGTGTTGGGTCCACTGTTGTTTGTCATTTACATTAATGATATGGATGATGGTGTGGCAAATTGGATTAGTAAGTATGCAGATGATACTAAGATAGGTGGTGTAGTTAATAATGAAGTAGATTTTCAAAGTCTACAGAGAGACTTGGGCCTTTTGGAAGGGTGGGCTGAAAGATGGCAGATGGAGTTTAATGCTGATAAGTGTGAGGTGCTGCATTTTGGTAGGACAAATCAAAATAGGACGTACAGGTTAAATGGTAGGGAATTGAGGAATGCAGTGGAACAGAGGGATCTGGGAATAACTGTGCATTGTTCCCTGAAGGTGGAATCTCATGTGGATAGGGTGGCGAAGAAGGCGTTTGGTATGCTTGCCTTTATAAATCAGAGCATCGAATATAGAAGTTGGGATGTAATGTTGAAATTGTACAGGGCATTGGTGAGGCCGAATCTGGAGTATGGTGTGCAGTTCTGGTCGCCAAATTATAGGAAGGATGTCGACAAAATGGAGAGGGTACAGAGGAGATTTACTAGAATGTTGCCTGGGTTTCAGCACTTAAGCTACAGAGAGAGGTTGAACAGGTTGGGTGTTATTCTTTGGAGCGTAGAAGGTTGAGGGGGGACTTGATAGAGGTTTTTTAAATTTTAAGAGGGACGGACAGAGTTGACGTGGGTAGGCTTTTTCCTTTGAGAGTGGGGAAGATTCCAACAAGGGGACATAACTTCAGAATTAAGGGACAAAAGTTTAGGGGTAACATGAGGGGTAACTTCTTTACTCAGATGGTGGTGGCTGTGTGGAATGAGCTTCCGGTGGAAGTGGTGGAGGCAGGCTCGATTTTATTATTTAAGAGTAAATTGGATAGGTGTAGAGTGACTGGACATCCATGGTAAAGATGAGGGAGTGGGGGCCTGGGAACCGGAAGTTATCGAGGTGGTGGAGAGCGTGTGAGGTGTCTTGGATGTAGGTGGGGAGGTATTTAACCAGGGGGGATAGGATGGAGTCGAGGTAGGTGGAAATAAGTTCGGTGGGACATGAGCAGGCAGACCCAAACAGTCTTTCCAGGTGAGATAAAGGTTCACCTGCACCTCCTCCAACCTAATCTATTGCATCCGCTGCTCTAGATGTCAACTTATATACATCGGCGAAACCAAGCGCAGGCTCGGCAATCACTTCGCTCAACACCTGCGCTCGGTCCACATTGACCAAACTGATCTCCCGGTGGCCGAGCACTTCAACTCCCCCTCCCATTCCTAGTCTGACCTTTCTGTCATGGGCTTCCTCCAGTGCCATAGTGAGGCCCACCGGAAATTGGAGGAACAGCACCTCATATTTCGCCTGGGCAGCTTGCAGCCCAGTGGTATGAACATCGACTTCTCCAACTTTAGATAGTTCCTGTCCCTCTCTTCCCCTCCTCCTTCCCAGAACTCCCTCTATCTTCCTGTCTCCACCTATATCCTTCCTTTGTCCCGCCCCCCGACATCAGTCTGAAGAAGGGTCTCGACCAGAAACGTCACCCATTCCTTCTCTCCCTGATGCTGCCTGACCTTCGATTTGTACCAGCATCTGCAGCTATTTTCTTATATAAGATAAATACTTGCACTTGTTCTATTTCATTGCAAACTTAGAGCATAGAAGCCGGATTAAATCTTGAGTTTGCTCTGCCATTTGGCAAGATGAAGGCTTGTTGCAGTGCCCCAAGTCCTGTGTATATTCCTTAACCACCTCTGACCCCACACATCCCTTGAGTCGCTTGTGTAGAAAAATCTATGAATATCAGTCTTATATAATGACTAATTATCCACAGACTACTGAGGTGCAGAGCTTCAATTTTTAAAACCCTCTGCGTGTAAGAATTGACAAATTGCCACCTTGGCCATCCTAGATAGCTAACCTTTAACACTTACCCTCACTTTAACGCTCCCTGGTTTTGAAGTCTACAACTGTACCATTCCCAATCAAACTGGTAGACAAGCAATCTGCCCCAATGTTTGGATAAAGGAGTGGAAATTAGTGCCCTTTTCATAGAGAAATTGTGGGTCTTTTTTAACTTAGAGTATCCCAGTCAAAGTCATAACATTATGCACGGATATGTGGCAGAAATGCCACTGTCATTGTTATGATGGGATTTTATAAAGAATACTGACTCCAGTTCTTCCGTTCTTACCTTGCAGCTGGAAAGCTTGATGCGCTGGAGGAGTTTCGAATTCAAAAGGAGGATTTGATGGCAAACTTTGCTGCACTTGAACAGCAGCTACTGCAGCAGGAAGAGGAGCACACTGACATTATTTACAACTTGGAGAGAAGGGCAGTGATAGATAAAGATAGGTAACAACTTTTATACCAAGGTTTTCAGGATACCTTTGCAAGTCCAGACAAAGTGGCATCATGTATTTTGGCATGAACAGTAGGTTGACTGAGATATTTTGCAGTTAGTTTGCACACAGACTCTTGCCATCCAGGTCCGGGAATGAGAACTCTGAACGAATGTCTTATTTCTCAACTACACTAATTGCTGCACCACTCGTCACTTATAAATGGGCAATAAACAGTGTGATGCCAGGGTGATGTATGAGGTTTTTGCCTGTATATATTTTTTGCTGGATCCACTCTAAGAGCAATTGATGCTGTAATTGGATGCCTGAAACTTGGTTCCAATTTCCAGTTTGAGGCAAATAAAATATAAAGTGTTCATGCAATTCCTGGATATTTTATTTAGCATTCCCTTGAGTTTTCCATGGCTTTATTAAAGCATTAGTCTGGATATTGAATCATTGTCAAGTTTGGTCACTATCATGCGCTATTCCAGTACCTTCAAAGATTGCCTGCTAAAGGTCTGAAAAAATCTGCTGCATCATTTTGCAAAAACTGAAAAATAAACTGCTCATGCTGGAAATCTAAAATAAAAACTGATTCTACTTGAAGAGGAAAAACTCAGCAAGTCATTGCAACATCTGAAGGGTTGCAGATCTGATACATTGACTTTTTCTTTCCACAGATGTTATCTGACCACCGTAGTTCTTCCAGGATATTCTGGGTTTTATTTCAGCTGGCATACATACATTCCTTTGTTGCAGCTAATCACGGTCCATATTTGCCAAGGACACTTTAAACCAATGTTATGTCTCCATGTCAGAATTTGTAATGTCAATTCTCATCTGAATGCTCATCTACAGAAGAGCCCAACTAAACAGTTTAATTTCACATAGACGCAGGATGCTGGAGTAACTCAGCGGGTCAGGCAGCATCTCTGGAGAAAAGGAATAGGTGACGTTTTGGGTCGAAATCCTTCATCAGACCGTTCGTTATTAGTTTAATTTCAGTCTAGTGTGAACATGTATCCACTGCCTGATTATTGGAAGTGCAGGTTATCATTTGCAAAACCACTGCAGTGCAAGTTAGTTTCAAGGCCTGTAACCCAGTAAACTTTGCTTCCATAAGCTTTGTCAATTGTCTTGTTTACAGCAATTTTTCAAGTTTTCTTCCCAAGACCTAAATGCAAAAGATTATTTTATACTAGAGAAGGAAAAGAGGAGAGGTAATCCAATCTTCAAGTGTCTATCAATGAGTTACTGGACAGTGGGAAAAATGTGATTGTTTGTTTCACTTCTTCCTTCACTAAGCTGGTACTAATCCAATTGGATCATCAGAAAGCATGTTGACTGTATCTGTCATTAACTGCATTGTTCCTGTAGATTAAAGAAGGAGATGATTGCACGGGTGAATGCTGTGGCTGCTGAATTCCATCGTATTTCAAAGAAGCAAGTGGCAGATACGACAAAAAGAGCCATACGTGAAAATGTATCTATTAGCAGCCAGCTGGGAAAGATGTCAGATAAAAGTATGAAAATAATCAAAGAGAATGACGAACTGAAAAATGAAGCCATGAGGCAGTGGAGAAACATCAATATCTTGGAGGAAGGTCAGAAGGAGCTGGTCAGGAAGAATCTCAGCAATGTAAAGGTTTGTATACTTTTTGGGGAGGAGATAGTCCAGTGATCGCAGGATGTGAAGGGCTTATTTGTAGTAATTATGTCTTGTATCTAATCAGCAGTTTTAAACAAGACTATCTCTGTGAAGCTAAGCCAAAAAAGATGTAGAAATGTGAACAGTGTGAAAAGAAGCAGCAGGGTTATCCTTCAGGAGGCAAATGCGTAAAATTCTACAGCACAGATAGAGGCTTATTGTGCTTGTACCATGCGTACAAGCAATCCAATTAACCCACATAGACCTGAAATGTTCTCTTGTCCAGTTTAACAATCTTAAAAGCCACCATAGTTGGCTATCAGAAACCTTGGTATGGCAGTGGCAAGTTATCTTACTGGACTAGTAATCCAGAAGTTTTGGTGTGATCCAGAGACTTGAGTTCAAATCTCATGATAGTAATTGGTAACTTGGATTATCAAATAAGGATCCACTAGATCATTGTAAAAAGGAAAGGAAAATGGCTAAGCCTGTTGATAATTCCACACCAATGTGATGGACTCCCAGCTGCCATGTGGCATAATCAGTCTTGAGATGTAGTCCGTTGGTGAGGCCAATATTTAATGCACATCTCTAATGATTCCTTTGTAAACCACCATCATTGATTTGTTATATTTCTGTGTCAACGGTAGCTAACAGCTCTGCACGAGTGGTGTAAAGCAAGGAGTTTCAGGCCTTTGACAGTGATGAATACTCATCTACTTCCACTTCAAGTTGGTGTATGCCTTGCAATGGAACTTGCAGCAATGTCTTATTTATCTGCAGTCTTTCTAGTTACCAATTACCATATGTAAGGGAGGTATCAAATACTGGAGAATCAAAAGTAAGAATTAAATCAGACGTATCATGGCACCTTTTACAAAGGCATTCACAGCCCTGCAATGTCCTAATTTCTAACTGTGAGAAATAAGTGCTAGAATTAGGAAAGGTCTTCAGCACATGTGGCAAACAATGGCTACACCTCTGTGGAAACATACATTATGCCAATCCCCCGGACTTTCCATTAGCATCCCTTAAAAATCTTCCAAGCTGGTGGTACAGCTGTATACAGTTGGCTAGAAATGCGGAATGCTGACAAGTGGGAATGTTTTTACTATACAGACAGCAAGGATGTGGTTGACCATCAGAATGCTTTGTCTGGCCGCTGCACAGTTCTAAAATTTATGAACCTCTCTAAATCTCTCATCTTTCTTTGTTTTGGAAGGATCTTCCTTCACTTCCATCCATCTGCTGAGAATAGGAATTTGAGGGGTAACCTTTTCATATAAAGGGTGGTGGGAGTATGGAACAAGCTGCCAGAGGAGGTAGATGAGGCAGGGACTATCCCAACGTTCAAGAAACAGACGGGTAGATGGATAGGACAGGTTTTGAGGGATATGGGTCAAACGTGGGCAGGTGGGACTAGTGTAGCTGGGACATGTTGGCCGATGTGGGCAAGTTGGGCCGAAGGGCCTGTTTCCACACTGTATCACTCTATGATTCTAAGAGCCAATAATTAGACATGATGCTTCAACTGAGGGTTGACTAACAAATTGCAGAGTTCATATATTATGTCTTTATATAAGATTCTGTTCACAGGTTCTAATTTTCTGTTTGTCGTCTTTAATTTGTGTTACTGAATTTTGTCATCCCCACCTCTGTGTGAAAGTTTTAGTTGTTGCCCATCTGTTGATTTCACCAATCTGTATGCTCCTGAAATCTGCAACTATTCATGTCACTCCTTATTGTTCCTTTCAATTTCATTTCAGAAACCAACTTGGAAATTGTGCCCAGAGTGTGTGATTAGGTTATTGCAATATTTCGGGTTGTGGGAGAGGGGGAGGGGGGGTGGGGGGCTGGTGTTGGTTTCACCCTCGATCATTGAACACCGTACATTTCCTTCCAATCTATTAAACAGGTATTCATAATTGCTACTTTCTGCTTTTTTAATAATGTCTGTTGCCACTATCTCTTTAGTCCAGTGGGGTTCATTTTTGCTTTTTGACAATCAAAGCAACATGTAATCCAAACAATGCAATTGGCAAACCTCTTTCTGCCTTCATTCTTTAAGGATGGTTTCTTTCAAGAATATCCACTTCCCTGTTTTTTTCCTATTGATCTAACCGTGGAAAACGTCTCTTCTCCATGCCTGACTGGAATATATTGATTGAATTTCAGGTTATTCTAATGCTGACTGAGAAATGCAAAGAGCAGCAGAAGTCACTGGAAAGCTGCACTCAGAGGGAGAAGATGGTTCAAGAATTTGAGATAACAATAAAAGACCTTGAGGCTCAGAATGAATTTCTAAGGTATTTGCAACTCCATCCATGCGCATTACCAGACTCGGGAACTGCTTTTTCTCCTCTGTTACAAATTCAGAATGATCCCTCCATAAGCTAGTGTAAGAAAATAACTGCAGATGCTGGTACATAAAATGCTGGAGTAACTCAGCAGGTCAGGCAGCATCTCAGGAGAGAGGGAATGGGTGACGTTTCGGGTCGAGACCCTTCTTACGATTCTTCTGGCCCTATTGTGGACATTGGACATTGTTACTGGAACTGTTGTGCTACAATTCCAAGAACAATATTCTACACTCTGTACCTTCCCCTCGCTTTACTTATTGTACTTGAATTTGTCTTGATCGTATTTATTACCTCGTATTATCTTATTCAATTTGATTGGATAGCATGCAAAACAAAGCTTTCCCTGTACCTTGGTGCACGTGACAATAATAAACCTAAACCTTGTGTGGGCTTTTGACAACAAAATGTTAGATATTAGATTAGATAGTTTTATTTTTATTTCATTTCTCAAAAACATCACTTCCACAAGTAAGATCTTTCTTTCTTATGAACCCCAGTAAGTCATTACCTTAAACGTGGAAATTAATTTCTCCACACTTCAGGGAACAAACTGATCAACCTAAGGATTATTAGGGAGAGTTAAGTCTTAACACTCGACGGAAGATTAGAATATAGTATTTTGAGATGGTTATGGTCTTACTAAATGTGGGAAGTTGGAGTTACTGAAACTTAATATTGAGTAACTTTATTTAAAGAAGGCTGTTATCTCCCTATGTTTAACGTTCAGGAATGAAATAACATCTGTTAAGAAGGATATGGAAATAAAACAATCTCAGTTGGAAAAACAGATGGTCTACGTGGAACACCAGGAAAGGCGCAGGAAACTGGCAGAGAAAGTCCTCTCTGATGCTGCCTATGCTTTGAAAGATGCTCTGCTGGTAAGAAAGCGTACATTTTGACAGTAGACCTTTTTTGGTGGCAAATGCATGACATCTTTTTGAAAGCTGATTGGTGGCAGAAAGCTGCCTTCTGTTCTTGCACCCTTATTTGGTTTTGTTCAGTTATGTTGTTCATTACACCTATGCACCCATCTTTGTCCTTCATGTTGGTGGTATGGAGTATATAGATTAGTACAAAACGGGAACGGTCAAGGGTGTTTTATTGTCATATGTCCCAGAGAGAACAATGAAATTCTTACTTGCAGCATAACAACAGAATATGTAAACATAGTACTCTGTAAACAATATGATAAACGAGAAAAAAGTTCTGTGTGCATGTATGTATATGTGCACGTACATACATTAACATATATATATATATATGTATGTATATGTGTATACACACACATATATGTGTGTGTGTATATATGTATATATATGTGTATATATGTGTATACATATGTGTATATATATGTGTATATATTTGTGTGTGTGTGTATATATATATATATATATGTGTGTGTATATATATATGAAAAACACAAAACTAATGCCCCCAAGTCTATGTAGTTCAGAGCTTATTTAGAGTTTGTAGTGTTTATAGCCTGACGGCTGTAGGGAAGATGCCTGAACCTGGACCCTACAGTTTTCAAGCACCTATATCTTCTTCCCGATGGCAGGAGTGAAATGAGTGAGCGGCCAGGGTGGTGTGGGTCTCTGACACTGGCTCCCTTCTTGAGGAAGCGACTCCTGTAAATCCCTTTGATGGTGGGGATGTCTGAACCCATGACGGACTGGGCAGTGTTCACCACGTCTTTGCTCCTGGGCATTCAAATTGTCAAACCTGGCTGTGATGCAACCAGTCAATATGCCCTCTACTGTACTGTACAGACCCTTCGGTCCACAATGTCTGTCCTGAACATGATGCCAAGATGCCACTGAGAATTGTGGGAATATTAGATTTAATCAGTTTAATTGCCATTGACCAGAATTCTATAAAAAGCCTTGATATCCTTTGCCTGCGTTGGGTTCTTACTTTTGAAAGATGTCTATGAATCCTTGCTGAAAAATGCAAATACGATACGATACGATACAATAGAACTTTATTCATAAATGTCCAAGGAGGGAGCTTTTGTGTAAAGTAATGCAGTTCCTCATGAACAAAGCAATAGTCAATAGTCAATTTATTTGTCACATACACATAAATGTGCGGTGAAATGAAAAATTACCCGCAGTTCAACAATAAGACCAATAAAAATAAGCAATGAAAATATGCAAAAATATGCAAATAGCCTACTAACAGTTGTAATTGATTGGGAACTGCTTGGACTTAGCTCACAGTGCCCCTGGAACCAAAGGATAGCATGGTGCTGGCAGAAAAATGCACATTGAGTTACTCTTCCTTTAGAATTAGACGATGCATCTCTTCAACTCAAAGATTTTCTCAAATTAGTTTTAATAAGAACCATATGTAATTTGCTAACAGAAAAAAACAGTTAAAGGCTAGAGCAGCTGGGTTGAGTTTATTATTCTTTACGAACTTGCACAGACTACGCAAAGTAACATAAAATAAACAATTACGGCATTTTCACAATGGAATAATTGGCACTGTGCGTGATTTGTGCCCACCTCCTTTGGGCTTATTTTGGTGTGCTTTTTGCTCAACTGCCAAGCAGTATTTTTTTTTTGTTTCCCATTTGAGACTGACCGTTTCAACATCTGTTTCAAGAATCTTGTTTCAACTAGAATCAGAGTCCATGCTTTGCATTTACACAAGATAGATTGCAGCTGTTTGGCAGAGACCTGGTGTAGGCCATGGTCCTCAATGTACAAACCCATTTGGGACACTGAGGAAGGGAGGCCAGCATTTGGGGGACCCTCATGTCAATCCTTCTTCATTTGCTATTCCTTGTGTGTTTTTTGAAAAATGAGCACTTGTCCCATAATGGTCTTTATATAAATCTTCTCTGAAAAGCAATTTAGACTAATAACACTCAATTTTTAGAATGGCTTCAAACTATTACAGACAAACTCTCCTAGAATTTCTTAAATATAGAAGCTTTTTATTCTGATTTTGGATGAAATAAGTGAAATTTTTAAAACTTGGATTTATGCAAGGCTTATCTTTGTGGCAGTATGCAGTCAAAATTATTAAGCAAGGGTAGGTCCTAAGCAGATATCATTTGTTTCAATGCTTCTCAGGAGCTCAAAATGCAGTACATTGTGTGCACTTTGTTGTTCCCTCCTTTAATGTCCTATACAAATTCCACTTGGACTGGCTGTCCACTTCATCAGATGAGGAACATCAACGATGTGGTTTGTTTTCTGCGCCATTAGCACTTGGGTTTGGCATGTTTTTGTTTATGGGCACAATTCAAAATCTTTTCTATGCTTATTTAATTCATGGGCAACATGATAGTTTACGGCTCCCTACATTACAGATGAATTAAATAACCAACATTTCTGCATAATAAATTTAATCTGAATAGTTTTGCTACTCACTTAGAACATAAAAAGTACAGCACAGGAGCAGGCTCTTTGGTCACAATGTCTGTGCTGAACATAATGCAATGTTGAAGTAATCCTTTCTGCCTGCACATGCTCTATATCCCCCACTTCTCTGCACATCCATGTGCCTATCCAATCTGTTAACATTAGTCCTATGAGCTCATTTATTCCTCAAAACTATTGTCCTTCGTAACTACTATTGACTACAAATTTGACTGAACAATTCTTTGTTCTTCCTTTCTCCTTCATTATGAAATATATCAGTAAAAGGGGAGGAGGCCCAAATATAGAACCCTGAGGAGCATAGACCCAAAATGCTGGAGTAACTCAGCGGGACAGGCAGCATCTCTGGAGAGAGGGAATGGGTGAGGTTTCGGGTCGAGACTTTTCTTCAGGAGCATCACTTGTTACGTCCCAACATTCGGAGAACATGAGCCTTTCGACCCTACAGAGTTAATTCCTGCCCCAAACTAATTACTGAAAACAAGACTAGCATAAATTCAGGTTTTTTAAAAGAAAAAAAGCTAAATCTCTTGTTCAGATTCTTTTCCGTTTGGAAGAGAAAATTTCCTGCTCTAACTCCTTTGGAACAAAGTTTTTCTAATCCTTTTTGTGAGCATCTTAAATTCGCTCTCCTTTTGTTAATCAAATGCTTTTTAGACCTTATTAAAGTAACTATCACATTAATTAATGGAATTAATGCTACCTCTCTAGGTTCAGCCTCCTCCAATTCCAGCCCCCCACACAGGTAAAACATTCTCACAATCCCACCCCCACCACACGGTAATGTAATAAAATACTTAAAATGCAGTTGATCTTGAACTTATGGAAGGCTGCTGATCCTTAGTTCTGTGTGTAAATGCCCAGGCTCTGTAATTCATTGGTTAAAAACCCAATGCTGCCACCCCATGGTAGATCAGCAGTTAAACACTTTACAGTTTTAAAGCTACAGTAAACCCCCGTTATTACAGCAGTTTATAACTGATTTTGGTTATAGCGGACAGACCTACTGACCTTCACCGCCAAGCTGGGCTGCCGACACCACACTTAGCCTGGCACTGCCTCCCCAGCTGCTTTCATGCGGGACTTCTGACGCCACTGCCGTCCCACACAGCTACCTCGGCTGCTTCCAGGCTTGTGCCTACAGCTGCCACTGACCCCTGCAGATGAGGTAGTTAAGACGGGTACTACAACAACATTTACAAAATAGAATGTAGAAACAACAAACTGCAGATGCTAGTTTATATTTTTTAAAAGACACTAAGTGGCTGGAGTAGGGTCCCAACCCAAAAACGTCAGCAACCCATGTTCTCCAGGGATGTTGCTTGACCTGCTGAGTTAATTGAGCACTTTTTGTTTTTTTTAAACATTTAAAAGACACTTGGACAGGTACATGCATAGGAAAGGTTTAGAGGGATAAGGGCCAAATGTGAGCAGGTGGGACGAGTGTAGATGGGCATTTTAGTTGGCATGGGAGAGTTGGACCTAGTGACCTGTTTCAGTACTGTTTGACTCTGTGGCTCTAAGGTGAGTTCCAAGGATCAATTTTTATTTTCACATTTTCTCTGTCTCTTGTAAAAACCTTTATACTTTAAAAAATATATTATGACATGGGATCTGGGCAATACTGGCAACACCAGCGCATCTTGTCTACCTCTTAAACACTCTTGACACAATGATGACCCTTTGTGAATCACTGCTGTCTTTTAATGATACCTGCATGGTGCTATTTGGTAGATGTTAATTGCAGGATTAGAAATTTTACAGGATCTTTTTCTCCACAGGAGAGCACAGAATGTACAGATGAAAACGTTCTTACCATCGGTGAAGAAAAGACCGAGTCTCAGATGGTAGGGTATACTCGCCGAAGTCAAATGATGCAGAAACTGCTGCAGTTACTGAACAGTGCAGCTGTACTTGGTCTTGGACCTTCACCCGAGGAATTTATTACCACTGAGCTGCCTTTTATTGAACATAAACCAGGGAAAATAACAGTAAGGTGTGCAGACAAATTTTTAATCCAGGTGTTAATCCATTTATGTGGTGTGATTTCGTTTTTCAGGAAAATATATTAATTTTATTGTTGTGTATTTTTTTTAAACTTCAGTTCAGGTTCCTTCCTTGGCATGAAACCACTGTTTTTTGCTGGATTAGACCTGTGGTATGTCACCCAAACCACCATTGTTCACGAGCCAAGGATGTGAACTTAAGCCATGGGGACATGAACTGGCACAAACTGGCTTTTGGTACACAATATCTGTTTCACCCGAAATCATCTCATTCAGCATAAAATAAGAATTAAACCTTGGATAATTCTGATCTCTGGCACTTTTCAACTGGGCTCTCAGCAAGAGCACAAATCCACACATTACAACTTAGAGACGTAAAGTGGTCTCATAATTTTTTAACCCTGTGCAAATGAAATTTCAAAATCACCAGAAGATTAACACAGTTTAATGTAGTATGTTGAGTAATAACTACACCTTGCATCTTCTCCCTGGGGCCCAGTATTTGTTCTTCTTGACAGTGTTGTCCCTGTTGTCTGAAGATGATGATTTAGCTTGAGGTGCAGCAAGATCTCCAGCACCTCTGATCCTATGTGGCACTAAGGGTCACTTTCATCCAGTTCACGATACAGGAGACCTGCACGTTTAACTGTCCAATCTGACCATTGTCATTGTGAAATCAGCATGAGATAAGAACACACGTATAGTGCCATTTTCTCCAGTGTTGATCTGGTCAAACAGTTGCTGCCCATCCCCATAATGGAGGCTGACTCAGCTGATAAAGGAATGGTAGTAATATGGGATCTTTACAAACTTGAACTGAGATTCATTCCTGTTAGTGTAGAGATGCAGTGTGGAGTGCGCACTGACTAACGATCACCCGTACACTAGTTCCATCATACACACCCGGGACAATTTACAGAAGTCAATTAACCTACAAACTTGCATGGCTTTGGAATGTGTGAGGGAATTGGAGCACCCGGAAAAAACCCCACGCAGTCACGAAGAATACAGATAGACCATACAGAAAGCACCCATAATGAGGATCAAACTCTGGCCTTTGAGGCTGTAAGGCAGTGACTCTACCGCTACGCCACTGTGGTTTGGAATATTCAGAATTTATTCACTCTAAATTGAATAGAATGCGTTTATTGCTATTTGGTGCTGGGTTTAATGCAGGCTCCCTGGGATGTGTTTTCATGGAGAGTGACTAATGGCCGTCTGGACTCTGAAATCCAGCTGATTTCATCCTATTGCCATTGGTCATTAGACCCAAGATCATTTGCTGCAAATTCAGGAATTAAATCCAAGGTGTTTTACCTGGTTTTGTTTTAATCCTCCTGCTGAGACTGGCACTGTGTCATTCATAGTTGGTTTCACAGTACAGCAAGAAACAAGCTCTTTGACCCACAATGTCCATGCCAAACATAATGTCAGATGAAACAAATCTCCTCTGCCTGCATGTGATCCATATATATCAATGCATATCCATGTACCTATCTAATAGCCTCTTAAATGTGGGTTAAATGTTTGTTTATCTGGTAGTAATTTGCAATGGGCTAAAGCAGTGTTGGTAACAATTCTTGTTTTCCCCTCCATTCCATCCTCAAGACTTGTTTTTTCCCCCCCCATAGACGCAGTTCTGCGTCTAGTGCTGTTAAAGAATCAGGCTTTCTGACCCACTATAAAGTAGGTGACCTGGGTCTGGTTCCACGGCCACAGCCAATTACTTCCAGCCTTGTTGACAAAGTGGCCCAACTATCAACAACAGGTCGTGGTGGTTCAGTCAGGCCTTTTTCAAGATCAGCACCAACACAAATCAGTTGTTTGCCCAAGGTAAGTCTCAGTTTTCTCTGGAAAGACGTAAAGTAGATTGGAGGTTGCTACTATCTTTTCATTTGTAGAATTTGAGTTCAGGTCCATATCTTGTAAATTAAAGAGTTCCTATGCTTGTCGGACGTCCTGAATAAAATGGCATTTTACAAATGCTATTTTACAAGGTTGGTGGTGCTGTAACTTGTCTAATAGCCTTTGAATTTAGGAATGGGACCAGAGAATGAAGGATGCAATTGTTTGTGTTTTCAGAAAAAAGGAAAGACGCAAACACTTGAATTATGTAGTGGTCAGCTCTTTAATAATGAATGGCTGGGAAAAAATTAACGATGCGAATCAACGACAAAGTTAATTAACATTTGAAAAAATGTGGACTCTGATTTGGAGGCAGCATCCTATAATCCTTCCAACCCTATAATCACTGAATTTAAATTTATTATTGTCAAATGTACCGAGGTACAGTGTAAAGTTATGTTTTGCATGATATCGATGCAAATCAGATAATGCTATACATGAATGCAGTTAAATCCAACTTGAGTATAATGGGTACAGCAAAGGGGAAGATACGGAGTGCACTGATTTGTTAAAGCAAATAGTTTTTGAATATCTTGATCAAATTCATGAAGATTTTGAAGCAGGAGATGCAGTTGGGAATGGAAGTGGATGTGCAGCACAAGTCTGGTGGAATTCTTTGTAGAAGTAACAAGTAGGATAGATAAAGGAAAGTTGTAGGATACTCTTTGCAAAACAAGATAGGAGCCCATGGTATTAGAGGCAAGGTACTAGCATCGATTGAAAGTTTGGTGACTGGCAGAAAACAAAGAGTGGGAATAGCGTGTGCCTTTTCTGGTTGGCTGCCGGTGGCTAGTGGTGTTCTGTGGGTTGGCGTTGGGTCCACTACTTTTCAGGTTGTATGTTAATGATCTGGATGATGCAATTGATGGCTTTGTAGCCCAATTTGCAGATGATACAAAGATAAGTGGAGGAGCAAGTAGTGTTAAAGAAGCAGGGAATTTGCAGAAGGAATTGGACACATTGGGAGAGTGGGCAAAGAAGTGGCAAATGGAGTACAGCGTAGCAAAGTGTACAGTCATGCATAGAAGGAAAAAAGGTGCAAAGTATTTTCTAATTGGGGAAGGACTCATAAATTGGAGGCGTATGGGACTTGGGAGTGCTAGTGCAGAATTCCCAAAAGGTTACTTCGCAGGTTGAGAAGAAAGGCAAATGCAATGTTAGCATTCATTTGAAGAGGACTAGAATATAAAAGCAAGGATGTAATGCTGAGGCTTTAAAAGCCACATCACATTAGGAATATTGTGAGCAGTTTTGGGCATCATATCTCAGGAAGGATGTGCTGGCATTGGAAAGGGTCCAGAGGAGGTTTGCGAGAATGATCCTGGGGACGATTGGGTTAACGTAAGAGCGTTCAATGGCTCTGGATCTGTCATCGTTGGAGTTCAGAAGGATGAGCGTTAATCTCATTGAAACCTACTGTATTCAAGATTCTAGATGGGTTTATTGTCATATATACCATAACGTACAGTGAAATTTGAGTTACCATACGGCCACACCGAGTGAAAAACAGTAAGACACACAACCACATAAAATAAAATTTAACATAAACATCCACCACAGCAGCTCCCCACATTCCTCACTGTGATGGAGGGCAGTAAAGTCCAATCACTCCCTCTTTCTTCTCCGCGGTTGGGGCTGTCGATCCATCCGCAGTCGGGGCCATCAAAGCTCCTGCGGCCGGCGATTCGAGGCCCTCGCGTCGGGGTGATGAAACTCCCTCGTCGGGATGGTTGAAACTAACCAGGGACCGTGATGTTCAAACCGGGCTCCAAGATGTTAAAGTCCACAGGGCCGCGGTTGGAGCTCTCCACAGTCACTCCCCGGTAAGGGGATCGTTGCTCCACGATGGTAAGCCGGCGCCGCGCCTGCGTTGAAGCGCCGGGTCGGCCTCCAGGAAAGGCCGCGCTACACCATGATGTTTGACCGTAATGGAGGACAGAGATGCGACATGGAAAAAATCGCATCTCCGTCGAGGTAAGAGATTGAAAAAAGTTTCTCCAAACCCTACCCCTCACACAAAACAAACCAAGAAACACTAAAACATACTTTTAACACATACTTAAAATCACAAAACAGAAAGAAAAGACAGACGGATTGTTGGCTAGGCAACCATCGTTGCCTGGTGGCATAATGAAAGGCCTAGATAAAGTGGATGTGGAAGGGTGTTTCCAGTAATGGGTGTATCGAGGACCAGAGAGCACAGACTCAGAATAAAAGGACATACCTTTAGAATGGTGACGAGGAGGAATTTATTTAGCCAGAGGGTGGTGAATCTGTGGAATTTATGAAACAGATGACGGTGGAGGCCAAGTCATTTTTAAAGCAGAGATTGATAGATTCTTGATTAATAAGATTGTCAAAGGTTACCGGGAGAAGGCAGGAGAATGAGGTTGTGAGGAAAAAAATAGATTAGCCATGATTGAATGGTGGATCAGACTCGATGGGCTGAATGGCATAATTCTGCTCCTAGGTCTTTTAATCTTAAGACATTGTATGGTCATAAACTATTAAATAATTAGATTAATAGGATGTAAAATTGGCTCAGTGATTACAAAACAAATGTGGTTTATTAGGCTAAATTCACAGGTGAACTAGTACAGTATTTTGTTGTAAGAAATGATGCCTTTCATCTGGGTTGTTCATGCACTGTATTTTGAAAATATCTTTCTCTCCCACCTTATTTGCAGGATTTGGCTTCTGAAGATTGGGAGATGCAGAGCTCAATCCTGCCCAAAATCAGTGCAGCATACTGTCTCCAAGATTAAGTTTGCAAGTTACCAAGTTAGGTCTTATAGGGACTTAGTATTAAATGGCATTGTTTTGTAGTTAAATTTACATTTTTAAATGATCAACACCGAAGTAAATTTATTCTTTCCAGGCCACTAATTTTGATCACATTTTTGAAAAATAAATAAAATCACTTATTTTAAGAAAACCATTTATTGTTCATTGTGGCAGTGACTACAGTAGCAGATTTTTAAGTTGTTTGGACTACAACTTGCAAAGTTCCAATTCAGTTAACCAATGGGGAACACATTTTGTAATTTGCCACTATGAACAGTTCTATTACAGTATATTGCATGGCATTATTGCTGGCAGTGTTTAAGGGAAGATTCCACAGGTCTGTCTTCTATTATTGAACTCATCCTGCCATGAATAAAATGAACAAGAATGCCTCTTAAAAAGTCTCATGTGATGATCCAATCTCACTGTTTTTCTGTGGGGTTCAATCTTGGTTGAGGAGATGATATGGAAAATGTCAGAAGCTGGAGGAGTTCTTCAAATATGTATCAATATCATAGACATGGCAACATGGCAACAGAAGGGACCATGGCCAGGAATCCCCCAATTAGGTACGTGGTTTTATTACTTTAATTCTGTGTGTGTGTGTGTGGGATTAAGTGGAAGCAGAGTATAACATGGCCCTCCACCAGTAAGCTGATTCTGAATAATCTGATTAGGATGGTAAGCAGGTGTTTGGATTTGTCTTGTTTTGTGGCCGGAACATATCTGTACAATTGTTGACATTGTCAGTCGGATGCATATGTTATAAATATACTGGAATGGTTACATGTAAGGCTAATTCAAGAGCACATCTTCAACTCTACAATCAGGATACAACAAAAGTGCTGGAGTAACTCAGCGGCTCAGGCAGCATCAATGGCGGGAATGGATAGGTGATGTTTCATGGTGGGACCCTTCTTCAGAAAGAAGGGTTCCAAGCCAAAACGTAGCCTATCCAAGAAGGTTCTGACTACCCTATCTATGCCTCTCAAAATCTTATACACTTTTATCAGGAGCCCCTTCAACCTCTGGCATCAACATCATCTATCCACCCCCTTCATAAATGCTGCTTGATCCACTAAGTTGCTCCAGCAATTGTTTTTTACTCAGGATTGCAGGATCTGCACTTCATTGTATCTACACTCAGGATGCTGTCTGGTCCCATTGTTTTGCTGTATTCTGTGCCCTGAGCTGTTTAAAATGTATGACTCAAAATGACTGAAGACTTGATTCTACAAAAGCAAGCTGATTGGAAACAGACCCCCAATTATTATTTTTCACTGGTTTTTAAGAGATCTGTAATTCCATAGAACTAGGGGTTTTGTGTGCAAAATGTCTTCTATTTACATTGACAGAGTACTGGCCTTCTGTGTTTGAAACTGAGGCAGTGTTGTACTGTTAATAAATGGAGATGGAGGAAAGAAGCTTCCCTCTCGGGAGACCCTTAACATGGATTTTGGGGTCCATGTCTATTACTTCCTGAAAGTGGCAACACAAGTAGTGGGAAAGAAGGTATGTGGTATGCTTGCCTTCATTGGTCGGTGTATTGAATATAGGAGTCAGGAAGTCATGATGCAGTTTTATAAGATTTTGATTAAGCTGCATTTGGAGTATTGCATGTAGTTCTAGTCACAGGACATGGATATGGAAACTTTGTTAAGGGGTAGAGGTGGGGTTTACCAGAATGGTTCCTGGATTAGGTGGTATTAGCTTTCGGGAGAGGTTGGACAGACATGGATTATTTTCTCTGGAACACCGGAGTTTGAGGGGAGACCTGATAGAATTCTGAGAGGCGTAGACAGGGTGGAGTCAGAACTGTTTTCCCAGGATGGAAATGCCAAATATTAGAGGGCAAAGCTTGAAGGTGATAGGCACAAAGTTAAAAGGAGATGTGCAGGGCAACTTTTTTGCAGGAGGCTGGTGAGTGCCTGGAAAACATTGCCGGGGGCGGTTGTGGAAGCAGATACGAGGCTGTTAGGTAGGCACATGACTATGCATGGATGTGGATTATGTGCAGGCAGATAAGAGTTGGTCTTGGCATCATGTTCGGCACAGACATTGTGAGTCGACGGGCGTCCCGTGCTGTACTGTTCTACGTTCTAAATGATTTCTTTTTAGGTCTCATCTCAGTGCAGGAGGTTAATGGGAGACCTGATAGAAGTATGTAAGTTTATGAGAGGCATAGATAAGGTAGACAGTAGCTTCTTCACAGGGTGGAAATGTCGAAGACTAGTGGACATAGCTTTAAGGTGAAAGGGGCAGAATTTACAGGAATGTGCGGGACAAGTTTTGTACACAGTGGATGGTGAGCATCGGAAACAGGCTGCCGTGATTGGTGCGGGAGCCAGATACGACAGTAGCATTAACAAAGCTTTTAGGTAGAGGTGGAAATGCAGGGAAAGGAAGGATATGGAACATTTGCCGGCAGATAAAATTAATTTATCATAGCACCGTGTTCTGAACAGACATGGTGGGTTGAAGGGCCTGATCCTGTGCTGTACTTTTCTATGTTATAAGCTGCAATAAACTTGTATAAATTAATATTTAGCTCATGGCTAGAACAAAGCTAAGTACCGTTGTGAGTTACTGGAGACAGATGCCTTCAGCTAAAACAATTAAAACATAGAAACCTGGAGGCATGGCTTCTCCAGATGGACAAACTATATGGCTAAAACCCGAGGGTTGGTGCAGGAACAATTTGGCGTGGTCTCATCCAAAGGAAAAGGAAATTGGAATGATTATATAGGGGAGAGGGATGGAGGAGCCTTCTGCTTCTTAATTTGGAAAATGCCATATGGAAATTATGATTATTTAAAGACATCCACGTTCCAAGGCTAGCTTAGTCCATATACATGTTGAAATGTCTCAATACACAAAGATGAAAAGGAGCAAATACAAAAACAATCTGGTTTGCAAATGGCTTGTTATTGGTTTATTATTGTCGAATGTAGCAAGATATATTGGAACTCTTTGTCACACCATCCTATTTTCACCCACACAACTGTCTGTGTGGGTGTGTATATATATATATGAACTTGCTGTAATCCTTCCATGTTATGGCCTATTTAAAAATAAGTGTTGCCAAGATTACTGGCCAAACGATCGTGTCAATTAAAAGGGGCTGCTGAGCTGAAAACTATGCCCTAAAAAAAGGTTACCGCTAATTCCAAGATACAGTGACTCTTTTTTGTACTTGCTTTACTTATTCAGTAATCTACCGCATTGTTCGTCAAGAAATCAAATATGCAATCCAGGAGAAACCTCTTTATCCAGAAGAGTTAGGATTTGCTGTGTCTCAGAGTGAGTGACGTGATTGCAACAGACGTATTTAGTGAGAAGCCAGGGCTACCTTGTGTGACCTGTGGCTAGCTCATGAGCATTTTTGATTTGGAGGTTTAATGCAAAGGCTTTGTGGGCAATGTTCTCGGCAGACACACCAAACACTTCTAAGGGGCTGTAAGATTATTTTTTTTGTATAAGAAAATTGGTAAACTGAAGTTTGGCCTTATTATTTTCCAGTGCATGTAAAAGAACCCATGGCAGAGGGCAGTGGAATTGCCCCCTAAATAATGGCCAGCGAAGCTTTCTAAGTGAGATAATTTGAGTGCAAGTATTGTGTTGTTGGATAACGACAGACTGGTCCCAAGGTGGATATAGAGTCTGTAATGGAAGGGCAGTACCTGCTTGCAGGCAAGGGGGTCTGAACGATGGGAAATGGTTAGACAAACAATATAATGCAAAAAGTTGTAAAATCCAGCACTGTGTGACATGTCCAGCAGGTCTGGCTGTAGCCCTGGAGAGTGAAAAGAGGAATCAATATCAGAGGTGGATGACTTGTAGCAGATAGACAGTTCTATTGAAATCAAAGAAAGCAAGTTGTCTGAAATCATAGAAATTGATACCGGGTCCTAAAAGCTGCAGTTCCCAGGTGGAAGGTAAGGTGCCAGTTCATTAAGCTTGCGTTCAACCTCATTGTAATGGTGCAGGGGGTAAATGGGAGATTAAAATAGCAGGTGAGTGGAGGTTTAAAGCTGCCCTTGCACACTGAATGCTCTGCAAAGTGGTCAGTCGATTATTTTGTTTCTCCAGTGTCGGTCAGACCACATTATGAATGATGAATGCAGGGCACAAGATTGGAAAAAGTGCACGTGTATTATTGTTTCACTGGGAAGGACAGTTTGGGATCCTGGATGGTAGGGAGGGAAGAGGTGAAATGGCAGGAAAGGATAGTGAAAGTGCATAGGATAGGGAGTGATTGGACTGAAGAACAGACCAGGGAAACTCTAAAGGAACAGTCCTTTTTTAAATATTGAATGGGTAAGAGAAGGGAATGTGTCCAGTGTGAAATATTGTGCAATGTGGCATAGGATACCTACATCCCGAGATGCTGCCTGACCCGCTGAGTTACTCCAGCATTTTGAGTCTATCTTCGATTTAAAGCAGCATCTGCAGTTTTTTTCCCTATGCATAAGAGAAAGATTAGTGTATGTGTGTCAATGAGACAGATTGTGAGGTATGTAACCGGTCGGTACCCAATCTTACACCTCTGAAGAAGCTCGGCTTTTCCATGCTGTGCACTCTGATTAGAGTTAACATAATGAAGACATTCAAAACAAATGGTGCAACCAGATTCACAATCGAGTATTGTTTCCATGGCAACTGATGTTGTGCGATTTGTCTCTGCATTAAAATGTTTCTTAAAGTAACTCTGAAAAACATAAAGCACCTCACTCTATGCTAATGTAACACTTTAGTGATGCAGATTATTCCATTAGTGTTTTTTTTAAATCCAGCCGATGTGAATCTTGCTGTCTGCTTTATATGTGGTATGATCACACCAGAGCACCACTGGTATGCTGGTCCCTGCTATGAATTGAAGGAGGTTTTGTTCTTCCTCTGCTGCTTTTTGTTAATGAACGCAAGTCACTGATGCTGCCAGCCTGGTTTCAAATGAAGACACGGCCAAGCCTGAATGGTATCCGCCTTTCTACTTGCAGGCTTTTAAAGGGAATTGGGAAGGGACATTAGCATTGTGCACTTATCAGTGGGTGCCCAACTTCTAACCTCATGATGCAAGGCCATTGGTGATGGTGAGGCTCTTGAGGAATTTTCAGTATTGGCGGGGAGCTAAAGAGATTGATTCTCCAGCAGGTAGTGTGGTCTTTCCTGTTGTGATGTGACTGCAGCTGATGCCGTGCTTTTCCTGATTCGTGTTGTCTTCTGCTTTGGGGCTCCTGAATATCACGTACAATTAAGAACCCACTTGAGACTGTAATGATTGGAGTGAGGTTCTGGTACCAATTTAGGTATCACCCTGGAATAGGACAGTCCTTACCTTACCTCTGTTGGTTCTTGAGCTCACACCATCAGCTGACAATTAAGTTGGAAGGTATTCAGTCTCAAGCCTGTTTAGTTCAAGGATAGGAGACGATGGGGGAAGAGCAGGTGCAAGGAGTTGCTGCCTGGGGAACAGGCGCCTGGCCTAATAAGACTTCCAGTCCTGTTGAATATGCTTTAAGAAAAAGTTACACAATAACAGTGGGCTTAGTCAAATGGATAATGAACTGCAGGTTGGACTGGCCTGTTGTGCATTTAGACATATTACATCATATGTGATATTTTCAGTCTAATTCTTCTAGCAGAATGTTTCTGAATGAGGTTTAACCATTCAAAGTTCAGTTTGCCTAGGCATTATGGAAAACTTGTAAAGCAAGTCAGAGACCCCAGTGCGCTGTACTCGAGTAGCAGGAGAAGATAATGTAATCAAGTGTAAACCACTTTCCGTACGCTGTGTCTCACTGCATGTGCAGAAACAACATGGGATTTGATTTTGAGATGTAGTGGTGCGTGAACTTTCCACTCAGTCAGTATTAGATCTGGATTCTGCCACAGATATAATTTATTTTGGCAGGGTGTTGGAGATCCGCTGAGAGTCCTGGAATGACCTGTCCTAACTCAAACCAGAACAAAGAATCATACTAGTGAGGTAAGGACCACATCTGGCTTCAACAAACCACATACAGTACACAAGCACTGTGATGAATGATAGGTGTTCGTGGGCAGAGTAGTGTGTCACCCAGCTAATGGAAGTTTGCAGTAACAAAGGCTGGTGACAAATAACGCCAGCTGCTTGTCATGGCTGACTGGAAGTCAAATATAAACAGCCAGAACAGATCTTATTTGAAGCTGTATTCATGATCTTCCTTCTTTTTACAATATACAAAAATGTACCAAAGACAACACATCTCACCAGACAAAAGACCCATTGAGCAAATGGCAACTGCATACAAGTAACAAGTCAATATATTAGATCATATTCAACAGTAAGAAATTTACAATTCCACTCATCAATATAATGTCTGTACAATGAATAAATATTGGCCCAAAAAAGATTCAAGTGCTTTTTTGTACAAAACAAACTTTAAAAAAAAATTAACGCTGTTCATTTGAAAATGAGTCATATTATTTGCAAATAAAAAACAAATGTTTCTCATTAGCCAAGAATGGCTCAGATTATAACTGTACAATTCTGTCAGCTCCAGCTTAACTATTCAGTGAGACAAAATCATCCACTGTTGGCTGCCTATCTCTGCACCGTCATAAATCAGATGTCTTCCTGTCTTTAATCTGATTCGTGACATCCAGGGGAGAGATACTGGGATTAGAATTCCCCACAATGTCATTGGTTACACTTCCTGGTGGCTGTGTTATATTTCTCATGGAGCATGAGAACAACCTCAAAAGTGGGGAGCTCTCCCTGCAGGATTCAGAGTCACTCATACCCAGACATGAGCAAACTCGAAGCTTTGCTCACATAAGTTCAGGATGGACCTTGTGTTTTACCGTGACTTTAGAGAATCGGCCAGCCACAGGGATAAGTGTTCTGTAACTGAAAACCAACAACTTCTATATTTGATGATAGATTAGTGTTCTCTTTGCATTTTAATAACTTCTGACATTCCAGGCAAAGCCAGCTGCTGTGCAAGGGCTGAAGGACAATGGTTGAGACTTGACGGAGAACTCTTGTCGCAGCAGCTTACCCTTTGATCAGCTCGATGATGGAAATGCAGTTCCATCTTCTTACGTTCCCATCATTACTCTGGATGTATTCCAAGTGTTCACTGAATGCATGGACTTCCTTGTACCATAACGAGGAAGGACATTTAACCCTTTCCCCATTCCTGAGGGAAAAGGGTAGATCCAATGGCTGCCCTACACCGTTTCTTCTCAATTCCGTAATCCATTCCAGTTTAAAGTCTTTCAGTCTCAGGTAAAACTGAATGGATGCTGGCTGTATGATACTTTCAGTTGTCTTAGTCGCAGAAAATATTGCACATTTATCGGTAACACTGATTTTTCATATATGGACATATAACATTAGGGCGAACACAGGCAGCAGGTTCAGCTCGGAGGAGCTAGAAGATGCTTTTTGTGATCTTCAGTCCTTTCTGTTTCATTCTGGGGAGAGTTGAGCTTGAAACGTGTTTTGGTTTCCCTGGTTTTGAGTGTCCCCTTTTCTTCAGCATAAAGTCATAGTTGACGGATGAGTTCATGGCATAGAACACATTGGCGTTGTCAGGGATTTTCAGTTCTGTAGTAGAAAGAGAAAGCAAACCCTTAAGCTCCCATTTTATTCAACCCTCTCTGCACTTAATTTTCTTCCAAAATATTCACTCTTGTGACACATGCTGACTTCTCACTTGGTGACCACTGTTCATGTAGCAGTGAGATGGGTTGGGTGTTGACCCTGCAGGCACAGAACAACCTTACTCCACTTTTCCAGTAGGAGTCACTGGTTTGCAATTGGGAAGATAATCCAGGCTGAATATAGCCTTCCCCAGCATGGAGGCAGCTAAAGTCAGTCATAAGGCTGAGTACATGCAAGCTGATACAGGCAGCATTGTTAGCATGAGATTACATTATCTGTGTATGCTGCATTGGAAGTTAAGTAACTCCTTCACTATCGTGTCTCCCAACCATCTCCACCTCATTTTTAAATTTCAATCATTTTGATCAAGGTGAAGGTTTCTCCCCACAGCTGCTATTTGTTCTACTGTGTGTTTCGAGCATTTTCTGCATTTATTTAGTTTTTTCAACATCTGCAGCATTTTGCTTTTCTTTGGAGATAATTGGCTGTTTGGCTTGATCAGTGCTATGGACCCTCCAGCAAATGGTCTGATACCTCCATTTACAACAATCCTCTGTTGCCTCTGGGCAACGTGCAGGCTATACCTTCTGCCCAATTTCAAAGGACATATCATTATTACATGAAACATCACATCTGAACAGGCAGT
This sequence comes from Rhinoraja longicauda, assembly GCF_053455715.1. NCBI lineage: Eukaryota > Metazoa > Chordata > Chondrichthyes > Rajiformes > Arhynchobatidae > Rhinoraja > Rhinoraja longicauda. The sequence goes on along the minus strand of NW_027601502.1, from coordinate 100,508 downwards.
GTTGGTAATCTAGACTGCAGATCACACTGGGACAGGGGATGGTGACGCTCACTGGAGCTCTCCTGGGACAGGGCAAGTGATCTTCACTGGAGTTCAGAACAAGGAGGCTGATTATTATCTGAATGGTGTCAGATTAGGAAAAGGGGAGTTGCAACACTAGGTGTCCTTGTACATCAGTCACTACAAGTACAGCAGGCAGTGAAGAAAATGGCATGTTGGCCTTCATAGCAAGAGGATTTGAGTATAGGAGCAAGGCGGTCCTACTACAGTTGTACAGGGCCCTGGTGAGACCAATAGACAATAGGTGCAGGAGTAGGCCATTTGGCCCTTCAAGCCAGCACCACCATTCAATGTGATCATGGCTGATTATTCTCAATCAGTACCCCGTTCCTGCCTTCTCCCCATACCCCCTGACTCCACTATCCTTAAGAACTCTATCTAGCTCTCTCTTGAATGCATTCGGAGAATTGGCCTCCTGTGGCCAATTCTCTGAGACAGAGAATTCCACAGATTTACAACTCTCTGACTGAAAAAGTTTTTCCTCATCTCCGTTCTGGAGTATTGTGTGCAGTTTTAGTCTCCTAACTAATTTGAGGAAGGACATTCTTGCTAATGAGGGAGTGCAGCATAGTTTCACCAGGTTAATTCCCAGATGGTGGGACTGACATGATGAAAGAATGGATCGACTGGGCTTATATTCCCTGGAATTCAGAAGGATGAGAGGGGATCTTATAGAAACATAAAATTCTTAAGGGTTTGGACAGGCAAGATGTTGGGAAAATGTTCCCGATGTTGGGGGAGACCAGAACCAGGGGTCACAGTTTAAGAATAAGGGGTAGGCTATTTAGGACTGAGATGAGGAAAAACCTTTCCACCCAGAGAGTTATGAATCTGTGGAATTCTCTGCCATAGAAGTCAGTGGAGGTCAATTCACTGGATGTTTTCAAGAGAGAGTTAGATATAGCTCTTAGGGCAAACGGAATCAAGGGAAATGAGGAGAAAGCAGGAACGAGCACTGATTTTGGATGATCAGCCATGATCATATTGAATGGCGGAGCTAACTCGAAAGGCCGAATGGCCTATTCCAGCACCTATTTTCTCTGTTTCTATGTGCTGGTTTAAACGGAAGAAAGGCACAAAAAGCTGGAGTAACAGCGGGACAGGCAGCATCTCTGGAGAAAAGGAATGGGTGACGTTTCAGGTCTGGTCTGAAGAAGGGTCTCGACCTGAAACATCACCCAGGAGGCTGTGACAGTCACTGGAGCTCTCCTGGGACAGTCTTAGTGACCCACATGACTATACTCAGATCTCAGTGCCCACACTCCTACATAACACACATACCTCTGTCTTCCGCGATGATTTGCACCAGTTGGTAATCCTCAGGCCTGTCCCCATCCAAATTGTGTTTGGCCATGGCCTTTCGAATGACAACAGGTGTCTTATCTTGGCTTGTCACCTGCAACAGAATTTTAACCCATTAATAGACCAGGCTTTGGTATTTATTGCCCTGTTATCCTTTCAGTAGTTTAAAATATCTACCACATCCTCATCACCCCTCCCCTTTATGTCTCTACACATTATCTCCCATCTCCAAAGGATATCTATACCCATTATGAATACATGTTCACATGGGCTTGCATCTCATGTTGGCTCTTGGAGCAGAGGTAATTGAGATACTTTGTCTTGGAGAAAGCACCACAACCAGAGCCACTTCTAATCTGCAGCCACACTCATGAATCAGAGCCAAGGCAACACAAGGAACCTTGGCTAATTTCCCTCCCCATTTCCTGGTGGTAGTGGCGTGGGGCTTAAAACATAACCGCGGTAGTAGGGCAAGGCCAACTCTAGAATCTCAGTTAACTCAACCACGGCTGGCAATCCGAAAGCAAGACCAAGGCAGAAATTGTGACTTGACTCCCTCAATCTTGGTCATCAATATACATTTTTTTAAAACAGTGGTCCTATCAACAATGCTTGGGGAATGCCACCATTCACCCCCCTCTGTGTCAAAACAACCATTTACTACCACCCTCGATTGTCATAGTATAAATGTTGAGGCATAGCATAGAAACAGGTCCTTAAGCCCACTCAGTCCTCATTGTCCATGAAGCATCCATTGACACTAATCCCATTTTATTATTTCCACCTTCTCATCAACACCACACATTTTCTACCACTCATCTACTGTTAGCTAGAGTAATTTTCACACACCAACTAACCTACTGACCAGCATGTGTTTAGGATATGGAAGGAATCTGCAGAACCTGGAAGAAACCCACGCAGTCACAGAGAGTACGTTTAAACTCCAAAGAGACAGCAGCCAAGGTCAGGATCGAACTAAGGTCACTGGAGCTGTGAGACAGCAGTTCAACCTGCTGCACCACTGTGCCGCCTTGTCACTTGGGAACCTTGCTCTCCTTCAAAATAGTAGTGCCAAGAATTTTCATATATGCCTTAGTGGATGAGATAGTGGATGTGGAGTAGGTTTAGAAAAGTTATGAACTCAGAGCAACAAACTGCTGGAGGAACTCAGTGGGTCGAGCAGTATCTGTTACTTTGTTTGTTACTCCAGATTCCAGCATCTGCAGTCTCCTCTGTCTTGAAAGATACAAACTTGTTGCCCAGAGGAATGCGAGGCAGTTTTGCTTAGAGCAATCCAATGTTCGCCATCTCCCGCGCCCCATCTCACCCAAGACCAAACAATGAACTACAACTGATCTGTCCTCGTCCAAGAGCACGTGACACTCACCAAAATGCTCTTGTACATGTTCCCATTGTCGACGTCCAGACTGACCCGAATGATACAGCAGTCGTCCACCTGCTGGTTATAAAGTGGCAGAGATAGTGTGGAGTAGCTGGATATTCCAGAGACTGAGCGCTTGTGCGTTCTCGTGGACGTTATGGGTGTGGAGGAGACGGAGGAAGAGGAGGCGCTGCTTGACCCAGAGCCGATTCCGGACGTGTCCAATGAGGACAGCGATGTTGATTCCCAGAACTAAAAGAAAATAAAATATGGGAAAAAAGTTTACCATTGGGACAAGACTGGTACCACGAGTGCCCAGTCTGGCCCAGCTTGGAATGTTGTACCTGCCAGTTAAAAGCTGGTACTTCCAAAGTTCAGTAAAAAAAAACACTGGGACCGAACTAAAAGTGAGGTGCTGAGTCAGTTCTGAAGAGGTTTGTAGAGTACATCCTCTTGTAAACCCAGCATTGCCACCATCACCCTCGTGTGTCTACACCAGCGCCAAGCTCAATTCACGTCTACCGGACAACCACAATTTCATTTGCACAGCACCTTTAATGCAGCGACACAGCCCAAGATACACTGGCATACAAAATTATTCATTCATTCACAATATGGATGTCGAACAATAAGTTGATGAACAAGCATCTTACAAGTGGAAGGAGCAGGGGAATAATTTAGGGAGGGAATTTCCTCACTGGGCATCTTGGCGGCTGAAAGCCCTGTCACACCCTATGAAGGGATGAACATCAGTAGTGCTCAAGAGGCTCAAATAGGAGGAACATAAATATCTCATTGGGTCGTGAGGCTGAGGAGATCACAGTTGGTGAGGCCTTGGGTGATGGTCAATAACAATGCGACTGTTTTCTAAATATATTTTGTTGAATAATGTAAGTGTGTGCAAAGTTGCATACATAGGATTCCTTTTAAACCAAGAGAGGGAATGTGGAGCATTTTGGGCTTCAGGGGCATCATGGAGTAAACATTCAATAGATCCAACGGGGATGTGTCAGGATGGGAAGATTCCCAACTCCAGGCTATTTGAACACCTCAACAAATCATCTCTCCCTTCATCTCCCTACCCCAGAATCCTGCCTTTGGCCAGCCAATATACCCGCTTATGGGAGGCAATATCTTCCAGGGATAACCAAAAGGTAAACAGACACTCGGTGACTCTGGGTGATTCTGGGCCATCAATTAACCAGCCATTCTTTGCTCAATCCCAGCATGTTTATAGCAAACAGATAGAGCCATTGAGTTGTTCTATCTCCTGTTAATTTGCAGGTTTTTATTTTGGTCCGAGAAATTAATTTTCCCATCCGGGAGACTTCAGGATAATCTGGGAGATTTAGAAACCCCGGTGGTTGGGCGAGGCAACACTTTGAACTGGGGATTGGGGTGGGGAGGAATGTGGAATGGATAATTCTTGGGAGAGGGATGGAGAGAAGGCAGTGATCATTCCGGGGTTAGAATCTACAACTAGCCATGTACAGTTTAGCTCATTCTAGCAGCTCTACTTGTGCCATCATAATTAGGGCGGATCTTGTACCCACTTCAGGCTTCTTTAGTGACAGACTGTTGGGTTACACAAGGCTCCCCATGGAGTCTAGGCTTGTCCAATTTTACTGTGCTAATGGATGGATCACACTCCATCTCTGGCACTGGACATCACAGTGAAAGAACAGTTTGTTTGGTGTTTGCACAATCAATCCCTACCTTCTTCTCCTGGGAATCCGGTGACTCGGAGATGAAGCTGATGTTGATTTCTTCCACGTCAGAGTTGCTGGATCCGGCAGATGTGACACTGACTGAGTCTACTGCATCGCCACCGCCCAGGTAGGGCCCGTACTTGAGCTGCTCGCAGGAGCGGGACTGGGCGCCCGTACATGGAGCATCTGCGGCTGGGGTCTGCCTGCTGCAATCGTCGATGGGATGGAAGGAGGAAGGTGTTAACAAACCGGATAGACCTCATGTTGGACCGAGCAGACACCTCATTGGGGTTATCAGCAGCCCCCATTACTCTCCCCACCTTTTATTTCCATCAATATCTGTCCTGAGCTCAGCACATTGATGCAATAATAAAGAAAGTCCACCAACACCTCGACTTCCCTAGAACATTGAGGAGATTTGGTATGTCAACGGATTGTCTCTTGAACTTCTACAGGTGAGAGCGGTAGAGAGCTTACTGACTGATATCATGGCCTGATATGGTTATTAATTTATTGAATTCTTGTTTAATATATATTATGAGTATTATGTTCACAGGCTTGTTGTGCTGCTGCAAGTAAGACATTCATTGTTCTGTTGTCAGTACATATGACAATTAAACACACTTGACTCTTGGCTATCAATGTCAATATAAATCAGGCCATCAACTCACTTCCAAGTGCAGAGTAAAGTGTGTTTAATTGTCATGTGTACCGATAATGTTTCTGCACGGCCACCCAATGTGACAGTCATGGCAGGACAGGGAAATGTCCACCTTGTAACCGTTCTGGCCTTTCCCACCTTTGCCCGTGTCAAGAGTGTTTACTAGTCAAATGTATCGAAATAGAACAAAGAAATCCATACTTGCAGTAGTATAACAGGTCTGCAAAACACGGCACTCAATAGATAACATAAAACAAACAGATGTTCAGTAAAATAAAAATATTAACGCAAATCAAAACAAAAGACTGGTCCCTAGTGCAAATCAAAACAGTTCGTAGTTCAAAGTTTAGTTGTTTTTTTGTTGTGTTCAATAGTCCAATGGTTGTTGGGAAGAAGCTATTCCTGAACCTGGAGGTGATAGTTTTCAGACTCCTATACCTTCTTCCCGATGGCAGGAGTGCAATGAGAGTGTGGCCAGTAGAGGATGCATTGTAATCATGTATAGTATGATTTGTCCAGATAGCATCCAGAACAAGCATTTCACTGTCTCTGTACACGTGACAATAAATAAACTGAACTAAAACTAAACTTCTTCTTTGTTATAAGAAAATCTGATTATCCATGTCCAACAAGTAATTCCTTCCACAGCAGAGTTCTCTCTTAGCCCAATGCTGAGGGAAGGGTGAAGTGCCCCCACCATCCACACCTAACCGCCCACTTTCATACACTCTCCATCTGCCAGGATGGACCTGCAGTAGAAACCTCTGTCTTGTTCTCCACATAGCCACAGTTCCCCAGGATTACCCAGGCCAAATGTCACAATCCCCTCTCTGCCTTTACATTCAATGTACATCTGTCTAACCACAGTGGCAAAGGACACTCACTCGCTCCATCGCTTGATGATGCCTGTGTTCTTCTTTGCCTTCAGAGTGTTGCTCGCAGATTCTGCCAGAGGCTCAATTTCACAGGACAGGTTGTAACTGGAATTATGATAAGATTAAAACGGTTAACAAAATTAAGACAGGACATGATTTTCCAGCACCTCTTCCCACCTAGCCTTTATTCAAATCCCAGCCCAGTTTTACCCAGTCAATGGATCTCTGATCTCACTGGGATAGGGTAGTGTACTCACACCAGCTGCTCAGATAAAAACAGGTCCATGTCAGTCATTGAGATTGATTTCACTAAAGCTTGTGTTGGTTCTGTTGGGCAGGTGTGTCTGTGAAAGTGTTAGCACCGAGCAGGGACATGGGCTCTCGCCCTGGCTCTCTCCTCGCTGGCATCGCCAACCAACCCATCCCAACCCTTCCACAGCAGCACAAGCATCCCCTCACCTTTCCGCCTCCGTCAGCCTCCCCACGCTGCGAAACCACTCCACAAACCGATGGTCCGGTGTAAAGGAGTAGTTATTGCAGGCAGACTGCAGCAACTTGATCTGGGCAATCACTTCAAACTCCTAGCAGAGAAAACATTCGCCAGTGTTAGTGGAGCTTGCAGAAAAATACAGCCACATCTCATACATCTCAATGATTCATTGCTTTTCCTGCCTTCCATAGCATACTGGTCCATTATCTCAGTTCCTGTCTTCCCTAGCCCATATGAACCATACAGAGGTGGTAACCGAATCAGATGCCTGTGTACCACAGCTCCCAATTCACATTGCTGCCAGTATTTGGAACGCCCACTGCACAATGTTACAGTATTGTGTGTAATATGAACATCCCACCAAGGTCCAGTGAAATACAATGGAAGCTTCCATACTAACTACTATTAGCTTCCATCTGCTTCCAAATGGAGTGGCTATCAGCTTGTCTCTGAAGGCAAGCAGTAAGCCAAGCCTGTGAGTGAGCACACTGCCATTACACAGTCTCATTTATAAGACACATTTTAAAGAAAATATTTATTCATTGCCTAAATGCGAATGCCACTGGTGATGCCAGTATTTTGTGCCCATCCCCAACTGACCCATCGGCCATTGAAAGAATGATCCCTTGGGAATGCCTTGTAAGTGAATTAAAGCAACCCAGGTGCATTAGTGGGATTCAGTGTTGTTGCCAGCCCTCTGGACACGGGCTGAGTAATTTAAACTAAGTAATGGGATAGAGGGGAGAGGAGTGGCGGTGGGTTTTCAGCGCCAGGTGACATCTGGCGGTCTAGCTGGGATATGACCGCTCCCTGGGAGTCAGCACAGTGGCTCCTTCATGGGGAGCTCACGATCCGAGCTGTGGAGGTAAATGTTCATTTATAAACCCATGGCCCTCAATAATGAAACAAGGCTTAAATGTCTTACCTTTCTCCTTTTTTCAAAGTTGATCAGACCGCCCTGTGAAGTGGAAAGGAACAGATGAATAAACTGAATGACTATATTTCCTCTCTGCACACTCTCTCTCTCCCCCCCCCCCTTCCCTCTCCTGGGGAGCAGGTACAGGCATCAGTCACTTGCAGGCATCGCACTGTACAACAGTGCAAGTCTATTGCGGTTCACAGACTGACACTAACCATTACAAGCTCTGAACGAACTGCTGGCGAAACTTGTGGATAATTAATTCACATGTTTGTTTCGCTGGTACATAAACAGAGGAGACACAAGGAACTGTAGATGCTGGAATCTTGTGTAGAACACAAAGTACTGGATTAACTCAGCGGGTCAGGCAGCATCTCTGGAGGACATGGTGTGAAGAGTCCAACCTAAAACATCGCCTGTCCATGTCGTCCAGAGATACTGCCTGACCCACTTTCAGCACTTTGCGTTTTACATAAACAAGGATGTGGACCCATTTCACTACTTAGTTACACTAGTTGAGAACACATTTGTCATCGTATTCCAATATGACAAGCAGTGTTTTCCCACATTAAACCCATTTGTTACATGCTCCATTTGTAAACAGATTTGAGGCTAATTCTCACTTACTTCTAAATGATCTTTTACCGCAGTGTCCAACATAACCAGGTCAGTGAGAAAGGTTCCCAAGTAAGGGATTGTACCCTGCATTGTACCCTGGAGAAACACAGAAGGCATTTGCATTACTGATTAAGGACAGCCATTAGAATAAATGACTTGTGTGCATCAGATCGATCTCTGGAGCAAACCTACCAACTCCTTTTGTTGCTGCTGCCTTTTCAGAGCCCGTTTTGGATTGAGGTCAAGTGTAGCAAACTTTGAGGTCCCCTCCTGGAGTTCCAGAACATGAAAATAAAGGAGACATACAAAAAGTGAGCACCTTACGAACAGGTCAAAGAATGCATGTGTCTGATTTGGACTTCAGCGTAAAATGGTATCAAGTGCTAAACCTTGCCTTTCCAGTAGGTGGCAGCACCCATGCGAGACAAGGGTTTGGGATTATAGATTCAGGTTAGTAATATATACGAAGGTACAAATAAATTCCTCGTTCACATAGTGTGCACGGAGTACATGATAATAATAGATAACAAGAAATACAATGATGGATGCAAAACAGCAGAGTGGTCTAAAGATGTCGGGCAATTTAAAGTAGTGCAGAAAAAATACTAAAGTAAATTATGGAATAATCAAGTTGAGTTTAAGAGTAAGAGTACATCGCAGCACCTCTGGGAAGGGGGTGTGACAAAGTGATTGGTTCATGAGTCTGATAGTTGTGGGGAAGAAGCTGTCCTTAAATCTGGGCTTTCAAGCTCCTGTTACTTCTCTCAAAAGGTAGAAGAGAGAAGAGCTGGAGTGACAGGCATCATTGACGAGGCTCAGCCTTCCTGAGGCATCACACCGTGAAGATGGAAGGAAGAAGGAAAAGCCAAGTCTGTGATCGACTGTGCTCTGTTCACCACCTCTGCAGGTTCAGTCAATCAAGAGCAGAGCAGCTGCCATCGCAGGCTGTGATGTATCTTGCCAGAATACTTTAAAAAGAGTGAACAAACTCAGGACATTGAGACATGCTAAGATTTTTTCTTCTGAAGTGGGTCATTGGAGTATGATTGTACAATTTGCACAAAACACAATCCTACAAACCAGCAATGTGCTAATGGCCAGACTGTTTTTGTTGGTTGTGTTGAGCGAGGGCTGGACATTGCTTGGGCCAACTAGAGATAACTTCCCTATGGAGGGTGAAGCAAAGCTTCAGTTTTGCCCGTTTATTTTGTTTCTCGTCCTTCAGATGCTGCCTGACTTCATGTTTCCAGTGTTTTCTGCAGCCTCAACCTTGGATTCAGTTCATCTCTATTCTACCCATTGGCTGGCCTCCTCCATTCTGAATGAAACTGGCTTCCCTTCCAGTGCTGCTCAGAGCGCCAAGGCAGTTCCAAGTGATTCACTCACCCAGTGATTCAGACACAGCAGCTGAAAAACCCACACTATGAAGACATTGCAAGTTACTGTAAGAGAAGCTAATTAAGGGCGATGACTGTGGGTTGCCGGGGGTGGAACGGAAGCTAAGACCTGGTCGTGGACTGTTTCTAAAGAGTACCGCGGTGTCAACTTTCCCCTAGTCAAGTCACTGAGGGTTTGCCTAGGCTGTAAACTCTCCTGCTGCTGGCACAAGTCATTTCAAAACTTATCGAATGACCTATCAGCTTGGTGAAGAAAGCAGTGTCTTCTGCAAGAACACGGTGACTGGTCCGTGAGCAGTTATTTACAGATAATATAACCACATCCTGCCATCAGGTCTCCATTGCATCTGCTTCATGCTTAAAAATGTTGCCCCCGCTGTTGCTTCCTGGAATCTGCACTTTAACCACACTGCAGATCTTTACAATGGCTTCATCGAGCAGCTAATACGATAAGGCTTCCTGTAAGTTACTTTTGATGTTAAAAGTGCAGAATGCTCTTATTCTTCTTTCGCTTTAAGCTTTGTTAAATTCAACAACAATGAAAGCTTGCTTTACCATTGTGCTTTTTACTTACAATAACCTCCCAAACTTCCTCTCGATAGAATGGGTCAAAGAGGCACATTTTGTGGAGGAGAGAGAGAGGTGCAGAGGATCAGAGAGAGAGAGAGATGTACAGGTTGAGGCCTGCGCAGCCTGCAATGGTGGAGGCCAGAGCTGGAGTTTGGGAAGAGTTTCTGGAGCCTGTATTTTGTAGAGTTTAGGGTGGGCAAGGCCATAGAAGGATGCGAGTATAGACAGTTGGCCTAAAAAAAATACCTTCACATGCCTCGGACTGTTTCAACAGACACTATAATAAAGAGAGATGATAAAAACAGACGTTGCTGAAAGCACTCAGCGGGTCAGGCAACAGTTGTGGAAAGAGAAAGAGAGTTAATGTTTCAGGACTGCGACTCTTCATTAGCAATGATCTGAAAAATCCACTCTGTTTCTCTATCCACAGAAGATGCCCGACCTGCTGAGTGCTTCCAACAATATCTGTTTTCATTTCTAATTTCCAGCATCTGTTGTTTTTGATTATCTTAACAAACAGTGATCTAAATTGGATACTCATGGGGTCTTTTGTGCAGATGATTCTTCAATCTCTGAGGACAGTGAGAATAAATATTTGCTTGAATTGATCGATAAACTGCTGCACATCACAGTATAGTGATATGGACGTGCAGATTCACCAGGAGAATAACAAAATAACAAGTACGGGATATTTGCACAATGTTTTGCCCGATTTAAACAGAATAATATCCAGCAACTCCCATTTTTTTTGTATGCTGGGAGCTTTTCCAGGGACCCGACCTTGAGATCACTCAGGTCACAGAGTCCCATTGGCGAAGCAGCTTCACGCCACACACTGACACTGGGCACACAGTTTCATATATTACCAGGGATGCCCGCTGGAATTCAGGAAAATCCCATGTCTGATTTGCCAACCTTCTCACACCAAGCACCCCCCTTCCATCGTTCAGTATTATAAACCTGCTTGTTTGACTTCTTACTATTTATAACCCCAGAACCCCTGCCAACAAACTAACCAGCAGGTGTGAGCAGGTATGGATTACCCAGGCACAATTATAAATGACGTATTGTTGAGAGTCCTTGAGCAAAGTCCAATTCAGAAAGGCTCATTAGTGTTTTAAACAACCGTCTCTTCAGTTCAGAAAGAATACCTGAATATAATTTTATTTAAAGCACAAGCTTTAAACCACAAAGATGCATTTCTTTTTTTGAAGTGTTCTGTGTTAACAATCCCCAAACACAGCTGTCATCAATAATACAAAACTCTTAAGTGGAAAGCTGATGGCGCAGAATTAAAGGCAATGATAGACCAGAGGAATCCTGATTCAGTTCATGGTACATAACACAAATTATCAGACAGTTGCTGGGGGTGTCTTAACTTTAATTTAGTTTCATTTAATGATCACCCGTACACTAGTTCTATGTTATCCCCTTTTTGTAGTTTACACGCCAAGGCAATTCACAGAGGCCAATTGACCTACAAACCTGTGGGAGGAAACCATAGCACCTGGAGAAAGCCCTCATAGTCTCAGGGAGAACGTATAAACTCCATGCAGGCAGAAACTGTAGTCAAGATTTAACCCGGGTGTCTGGTGCTGTGAGGCCACAGCTCTACCATTGTGCCACCCATTGATATTGGGCCTGGGATGGGGAGTACAGCACGTCAATAGACAATAGGTGCAGGAGTAGGCCATTCGAGCCAGCACCACCATTCAATGTGATCATGGCTGATCATTCTCAATCAGTACCCCGTTCCTGCCTTCTCCCCATACCCCCTGACTCCGCTATCCTTAAGAGCTCTGTCTAGCTCTCTCTTGAATGCGTTCAGAGAATTGGCCTCCACTGCCTTCTGAGGCAGAGAATTCCACAGATTTACAACTCTCTGAGTGAAAAAGTTTTTCCTCATCTCCGTTCTAAATGGCCTACCCCTTATTCTTAAACTGTGTCCCCTGGTTCTGGACTCCCCCAACATTGGGAACATGTTTCCTGCCTCTAACGTGTCCAACCCCTTAATAATCTTATATGTTTCGATAAGATCCCCTCTCATCCTTCTAAATTCCAGTGTATACAAACCTAGTCGCTCCAGTCTTTCAAGATACGACAGTCCCGCCATTCCGGGAATTAACCTAGTAAACCTACGCTGCATGCCTTCAATAGCAAAAATATCCTTCCTCAAATTTGGAGACCAGAACTGCACACAGTACTCCAGGTGCGGTCTCACTAGGGCCCTGTACAACTGCAGAAGGACCTCTTTGCTCCTATACTCAACTCCTCTTGTTATGAAGGCCAACATTCCATTGGCTTTCTTCACTGCCTGCTGTACCTGCATGCTTCCTTTCAGTGACTGATGCACTAGGACACCCAGATCTCGTTGTACGTCCCCTTTTCCTAACTTGACACCATTCAGATAATAATCTGCCTTCCTATTCTTACCACCAAAGTGGATAACCTCACACTTATCCACATTAAACTGCATCTGCCATGCATCCGCCCACTCACACAACCTGTCCAAGTTTGGCATGTCCAATCTCTGTTCAGCCATGCTGGGAGGCGAAAGAGGGTGGACACTGGGTTTACGGTTGGGTGAACATTCACTGGGCAACACAATCTAGGAGAGGGAATGGGTGACGTTTCGGGTCAAACTGATCAGTCTGAAGAAGGGTCTCGACCCGAAACGTCACCCATTCCCTCCCTCCTAAATGCTGCCTGACCTGCTGAGTTACTCCAGCATTTTGTGATACCTTCGATTTGTACCAGCATCTGCAGTTATTTTCCTACACAACTTCACTGGGCAACAGGACCCCACCAAGATTGGGAAAGAGAACCCTAATGGTTTATAAGAAAGGCAGTGAACTCTTACCTTGATGAGCAGCTCACGGCTCAGGGAATGGTTATTGTCATCAGAGAAGATTTCGGACAGTTCTTGGAATATTCGAATGTTCTCTCTGCAAAATTCCAACCAAGGACGTAAAATGTTAGAAGCAATGCAACATAATTTGGTATTCACAGGAAAACTGATAACCATAGAATTTTGGCCAACTCCCTTAAATCAGACAGTCAAATTCCTATTCAGAGCAGAACAGGGGAAACTGGAAATTGAAGCTAGAATTGATTTGTGCACAATTCCAGGAAACCTAATCTGCAAGGTCTTGCTTACAGAGTACATGGAGTACGTGCTATTGAGGAGCAGGCGCGGGATAATATCCATCCTGTTCACTACATATAACAGTTTACATCCAAGCACAGCTGGAGATTGTCACAGTGCAATGTGTAGTTCCAATCCTTGCTGTGCTGAACTGCGTTCAACAGGTTATGTACCTCAATATATTCTTGCCCATTCATTTGGCATCTGGTTTCTGTTGAACAACACTGTAATGCACATTCTCCATTCATTAAATTTAAACCACTGGTTAGTCTACTAGCTTCAAAATTTTCATGACATATATTGAAATGTACAAACTATCTCCTTATCCTACTCCAACCTTTGAAGGGTAGGGTTTTGGCAACAATGTGTGGGAACAAGCCACAATATTGCCACACCACAAGCACCTTTCAGGAAACTAGAACAGTGCCAGCTGGATTCAGGATGGTCGAAATCTAAATAGATTTTCCTTCTTTACTATTCTCAAATATCATGCTCCAAAACGCATGTGTGGTAATTATACAAGAAGACACCATCATTTAACATAAAGTAAAGTACTTTGGCGCAGCTGGTCAAACTGATGTAGGGACTCTGGAGACCCGGGTTCGATCCTAACCTCGGGTGCTGTCTGTGTGGCATTTGCATGTTCTCCCTGTGACCACATGGGTTTCCTCTGGGTGCTCCGGTTTCCTCCCATATCCCAAAGGCAACTGGGTTTGTTGGTTAATCGGCCTCTGTAAATTGCCCCTAGTATGTAGGAAGTGGATGAGTAAATAGGATAACATAAAACTAGTGTGAATGGGTGATGGTTGGTTGGTAAGGACTCGGTGGGCCGATCGGCCTGTTTCCATGCTATAGCTCTTAAAACTCTTAAGTAGCTCCTTATCTGTCCTTTCTGTGGAAGTATGGTCAAAGTAATTCCAAATGATGCCAACTGATAAATCTCTTGCTGGGTTCATTTCCATCGCAGGCCTCTAGATGGCACTAAATTGGAAGGCCTCGCATTCATTCTCTGGTCATTGCTGTGTTTGCTGAGAGGAGAGAGATGGGCACAAAGATTCTGGGTAGCGGGTAGCTCACCATTGCATTGGGTCAAGGCCTAGATATGAAGCTTCATAAGGAAACAGACTGCCACTGCTCAGGGTTTAAGGTCACACACAGAGAATTGCAAATTAGGCAAGGAATGGAGAGAATATCACTCAATAACCACAACTTGCATTTATACAGCGCCTTTTAAACATGAAACATCTCAATGAACTTTACAGACATGACATTAAAGCTTATGAAAAACTATTGAGGCAAATGATAAGTAACCCAGTTGGTGTGGCAGACTTAATGAGGATCTGAAAGGATAAGAAAGAGAGGTTTAGGAGGGAATTCCAGGGCTAAGCATCGAAACAACTGAAGAAATGCCAGTCAAAGGGGAAGTGGTACACCTGGGGCTCAGGAGACCAGAGATGAAGGAGCACAAATCTTTACCTGCACTGGTCTGGAGATAGTTATTGTGTGGTGATCCCACGTGGGATTGAAAAATAAGGATCAGGACTTTTAAATAGATCCAGCCAATGAAAATGGGAATGCCGAATGATTGGGAGGTGGCTAGAGGTCTGAGCATATGATTACAGAGGGAAAAGATGGGAAATCATGCAAGAGAATCAAGATTAGAGGTAACAAACTACAAATGAGTTTACAGCAATAAATGACATCAAATCCACATCCAAGGAGGAATTAGCACCTTTTTAACAAAATAAAAGAATGAAAAATTGTGCTTTATCCTGGTCCTACCTTGATACCTCATCCCAGCTTTTCTTAAGTCTATGGACAGAGTTGCATTGTAGAGCAGAGAGGATGGCTCGTAGCGAGGAGAAATTTTTGAAGATTCTGCACTCCTGTGACAAAGGGAAAGAAAGATTGACGATGGATTATAAAAGGAATATATACTTTTTCAACACAGAAGTCTTGTGTGTAGAAATTTGCACTTGCTTCATTATTCTGTAAATACACGGTTAATAACAGCCATGTGTGGAGCTGTGCTTCCAAACTTTAAATTAGGCTGATCTAGCGGCCACACCTTGTGACTGAGAGTCACAGAGAGTTTTCCACTCCTTATTGTTCTACTTTTTCCACAAAATCCCATTGTAAGTCCTCACCCCAACTGCTCAGTAGGGAAAAGCATTCAGCCAATATTGGAGCCATCAAACCACCTGGCCTGGCCAGGTCACCATTCACTCACTCAGGGAGCGAGTGGATTAGGATTACGTTTATTATTTTCATATGTACCGAGGTACAGTGAAAAGCTCTGTTTTCCATGTTATCCAAACAGATCTGGAACACTATATAATCAAGTTAAAGCCAAGTACACTAGATAAAGCAATGGGGAAGTTACAAATTGCAGAATAAAGTTCTCAACATTGTAGCGCATCAGTTCCATAGAGTTTATTGTGAGGGAAGTTAATTGAAAAGTGGAAACTGCTGGTGGTGTTGGGTGGGTGGAATAAGGTATGGGCAGCACAATGGAGATGTGGTAAAAGCTCCAGGAACATATCCAACCAGATTTGGCAACTTAAGCTCTGGGATGTAATGGATAACAGATCTAAGGAGATGCGGTGACCTATCCAAATATTGCCATGTTCACCGACTCCTCTTGGACTGGGATTCCACCATGTGGGATGGTCATGAATGCCTTTCCAATACAATCCTGGTGCGAGTCTGGGGCTTAGAAATATTACTCACACACTTGTCTCCAACTTACCCTGGCCACATCAATCCATCGCTCTATGATCTTGGCTCTCTGTTGAGGCTTCAACGTCTTGTCACTCAAACAGGTTGCAATGACACAGTTGGTAACCCTGTTAAATTGTGTGACGGTGGCACGTATTGTTGGTGCCACATGTTCCTTCCCCTTCTTATCCCTCTGGGACCAGATGCTTCCCAGGCAGTGATATGGAACTACTTTCTTGAACAACTCCTGCACAAAAGAAATACAAACTCATAATCTGAACATCCAGAAAACAGGCCAATCATAGAAAATTTACAACCCTCTGTACGTTAATTTATTTGAATAATTGTGAGCATTCTAGGTGAATTTCAGTGCATACTAGAGGGGAGACTAGTCTACATGTATTCCAATGTCAGTGATCACATTCATGCCCCAGAGCAGAGCCTGATACAGTTGGCATGAATGTGACAATGTATATCGCCCTCTCAACTGGGAAATCCTACAGGGCCACTACAACCATGAACTAACCCATCCTAGGGAGCTCAAAATTGTCAAATATTCAACCTTTGTATCTCTCTGCCTGCTTAAATACACCGTGAAAATATTCATTCAGCTGGGTAAGTTGGCGCTGTGGAAAATTAACAACATTGAATCTAACCCACAAGGTGTAACGTAGAAAACTACCAAAGATGAATGAATGAATAAGTTTATTGGCCAAGTATGCATATACAAGGAATGTGCCCTGGTGCTCCGCTCACAAATGACAACACAAACATACAGTTAACAATTAAGAATAAAGCCTAACCACATCAAAAAAATAAGGATACAACATTACGGTCTAAACATGTGGGTGAAAATAAATCAGAACAAAAAAGAGACTGCAGGCTTTGGTTATTGAGTAGAACTATCACTCGTGGAAAAAAGCTGTTTTTATGTCTGGCTGTGGCTGCTTTGACACTCCGGAGTCGCCTTCCAGAGGGAAGTGCTTCGAAGAGTTTGTGGTCAGGGTGAGAGGGGTCAGAGATGATCTTGCCCGCTCTCTTCCTGTCCCTTGCAGTGTACAGATAGAAAGGCAAAACACCAAGTGTTGGAAGAACTCAGTGGGTCAGGCAGGATCTGAGGAGAGAATGGACAGACGACGTTTTGGGTCGGGCCCTCAGATGCTGCCTGACCTGCTGAGTTCCTCCAGCACCTGCCCTCTCTTGTGCCTCCAAAGGGAGAAATGCAGTACACTATAATTAAATTAAAGTTCAAGCCAATAGTTCATCCGGGGCACAGGAAGGAGAGGGGGCTGATTTCTCATTGCTAATCAATGAATCATCTCTGTGCTTTCACACCTGGGCAAGCGACAAGCCTCATGTTCCACTCACCGCATCCATTAAGGTGAACTGTTCAGCCACCACATTGGCAAGAAAGGAGAGGAAGTCAGGCTTTGGCTCTTCAAAACCATTCTCCTCAACCATCGTGAAGGCACAGCCACTGCGATCTGCCGCTGTAAAACACAAAACAAGATATAGTCAAATATCCAGTTACCCACTACACAGTCAGATCAGGATTAACAGGCTAGGTTCTCAACTGTCTCTTACTAGTCCAATCTGCTCACCGCTGTCAGCTATGTCTTCAACTGTCTGGCCCGAGAATTCACTCCCCAGTCCTTTTTGCCTCTCCCAATTTCTCCTTCTTTAAAGTTTGAAAAACATCTCTTCTAGTTTAGTTTAGAGATAAAGCATGGAAAACTGGTCATTCAGCCCAAGTCAATGCTGACCACCGATCACATTAGTTTTTCGTTATCCCACTTTCTCATCCAGTCCCTACAAACGGAGCAATTTCACAGAATCCATTTAACCTACAAACCCACAATTCTTTGGGATGTGGGTGGAAACCCATGAGGTCACACGGAGAATGTGCAAACTCCACACAGACAGCACCCAAGGTTAGGGTCGAACCCGAATCTTTGGCTGTGAGGCAGTGGCTCTATCAGCTGCACTATCGTTCCACCCGGACGTGGGTTTAAAATCTTATTTATCTGCAGAAAATGTTGGAACTTCCTTGTAGGTCAGACAGAAAAACAGAGTTAACATTTATGGTCGATTTTTATGGAAAATCACATCAACCTGAAATATAAGCACTTCATCTATCTCCAAAACCTGCTGAGTGTCTCTAGCATTTTTTATTTTAGAATTTCACGATATTGTAGTTTTTTAAATTAAAATCTCTTTGCCTTACACAGTTCAATGAGTTTGATAACATTCTTGGGATGTTGAAAGCAATCAGTAAACATGAGTTGCAGTTATTCAACTTTTTATAAACCATTGCAAGCAAAAGAAATGGAAACAGACTGTGCTGCCACACACCACATGGAACCATGGTGTTCAGCACATTGCAAGCAGCGTGCTGCTGGATTCGCAGAAACACACAATAGCTGGAACGAGAGCATTGTGGCGATTATTTACATACACACAGGCAATAACATATCTTTTGTTCTTGTCTGTATTTTCAGCTTCACTCCATCTCTCATGTTTCATATTTCCTTATGAAATTGAAGGAAGCTGTTTGGCCTGTTAACTCTTTGCTGTTTTCAAAGCAATCCCATCAATCGCAGTATCTAAATCATTCCCTCACATGCCCATCAGCTACACTGTTAGATACAGTTGGGGTACTTTAAAGTACCTAATTAATCTACCAACCAGCAAGTCTCTGAATGGGGAAGGAAACCAGAGCAGCTGGAATAAACCCACATGGAGAAGATGCAAACTCCATAGTCAACACCAAAGATCTACATCGAACCAGGATTACTGAAGTTGTGAGGTTGCAACAAACCCCAGAGTGTCTCCTGCCTGTTAATCCTCTTTACCCTTGTAAAGGTGTCTTGTGAGGGTGAGTGGCGGTGGTCGCCAACAGCCATCTTACATCCACTGTCAGGAAGTAATATTAGAAGTGAGAGACTATGAGTGCCAGGAGAAAGCCAACATGTTGTGGCCCCTTTCTCTAGAATGGTGCAGACAGTGTGGGGTTTGGGGGTGTGGGCATGGAACTGCAAAAACCTACCGTGTTGAACAAGGTCCAGCTCTTTGCGCCTTTGGAATGAGCCAAGAAGGACATGAGCTCGGCGTTGCAGATCCGAACCTGGAAACATCTGATGGATGTAAGTGTACAGATGCTTCAAGCAGGAATAGTCCGGTGGCTTCCTGAAATCTTCGGAATACTGATCGAGCCAGGCTCCAAGAATAGATGAAATGGTACTGAAAGAAGAGTACAAAGGCATGTAAACGCCTGGCGATGAATGACCAATGCTTTATGACAAACAGCAAATGGCTGTACTACCATGGCTCGTTGGCTGAAGGGCATATTGCGTGCCATACGGCTCAATGACAGGTAAAAATCCTGACACTCTTACCTATCCCAATTCATGCATGGCCCCTTCACACTAAAGGGTTGACTCTTATTGCCTTGTGAAATAGTCATGCAACCATCTTGGTTCAGGGGAAAATGAGAGATGCAGAAAGAAATGCTGCCCAAGCCTCGTGAATAAATAATAAACATGTTCATGGATAGCCAAGCACTAACTGTAGAGGGCAAAGGAAGTTTGTCTACCTCGTCCCCCACACTGACTAACCTGGCTTGCATGAAATTCATGCCTTAAAACCTCCCCAGAGGTAGGTTTAGAGGTTTTTCCCTTACCAAAGAAAAACAAAGCCCAATCTTCCGAGCATCTGTTAATGTGTGAGCAAAGGTCAATGAGAATTAAATTGCTTCTAAAGAGCATCAAACTTACAGCCCACATCTAAGCAGATGGCAATCCCCTCAGCATTCCCTAGCACAGCCCAAATGAGCAAAGCAAAAAAAACATGGCACCTAGAATTAGCCCTCCCACAAAAATAACAACAATTCTAATTTGACAGCTCTGTTCTTTTCAGAATGCAACGAATTAGCAAAAACTGTTACAGCATTCTGGGATAAATGATTAATAATGCTGTTGAAGTATTGGTACACAAAAGGCCTTACTTTTTCAATTCCATCCTGTCATCAGGTGTAAGTTTAGAAACATCCCCATTTATTTGATGCAAATTTCCATATCTGTAAGAAACACGAGACATTTAAACAAATGAGTTCAGATTATTTAACGGGAAAGCAATTTGATGAGGCTTGAATATCCAGTTACTGTGGCTTCTGGTTCTAAGGGACTCAGGTTTGATCCTGTCTCTCTGCTGGATCAGCTGGTGTGGTGGCAATACACCATGCAGGTTCCAGGGGGTTTCAGCAATGGTCTGAGGGTTTCTGCTGGGCCAAGAGGTGAAAGACTCAGACTGGAGTGCAGTTTCACCATCCAATACTTCAGCCCAATAACCATTCCCTATGAGAAAGGCCAGATTTCAGCTTTGCTGGTGAGCTGTAGAGTTAGCAGAACCGTCACAATGACAATGCTGGCTCTTGCTTAGCCCTCCACACTTAAAGGAAATTAAAGGACACCATGTCTCCGAGCCTTTCATCAGCTCTTTACCAGAGAAGCTGCCTTGGTAGCTCGATTGAATCTGCCAGTGACAAAAATGAGCTGAGTTAATTACACTCGGGCCCCACACATCTCCTCATTGTAATGTTCTATTCCTTTCTGCATCAAGTATTTAACTAGTTTTCTCTTCAATATGTTTGCTTCAGCTAGAGCTCACAATGTTGAGTTCTACATTCAAGTGCTCGTTCAGAGGAGCTTTCCCCTTAATTTGCTTTTATTGACTCGCTTTCATTTAGGTCCCCCTATCTCTCATCTCTTTACAAGCACAAATTAACTTTACGTTAAGCCTATCGAATGTTCACATGGCTTAACAGCCTCTATTGAGTCACCGTCCCCAGCTGTCTCCGCTCTGGGGAACAGGACAGCCCACTACATGGTTCCATCCGCCTGCCACTGCAGTCACCTGTTGAGCAGTAGGTCCAACACTTGTTTGGTTGATGCGAAGGCCCGGTAAGTGCAGAGGAAGATGGTGACGTAGGTGGAGTCATTGCCTTTGAAGGCCGATACCAGGTATTCCACGAGCTTCTCCAGGGTCCCGGCCTTGATGGTCCGAACTTTGCAGGTTTCGTACAGGTTCATGGCAGACTCATTCTCCACCTGTTAAGAAGAAGCAGAGGCATGTCATGGAGGTACAAGGAACTGCAGGTGATGGAATCTTGAGCAAAACACTAGAGTGCCGGAGGAACTTAGCCGGTCAGGCAGTATCAGTGAAGAGAATGGACAGGTGACGTTTTGGGTCGCGACCCTTCTTCAATCTAAAGTAGAGTCCCAACCCAAAACGTCACCTGTCCATTCCCTCCAGAGATGCCGCCTGACCTGCTGAGTGCTTCCAGTGCTTTGTGAGATGCACATCATGTTAAGATGCAAGGGACCCAGAGACTGTGAACAAGACCTTCTGAACTGAATGCCTTGAAATCACTGCTGTTGAAAATGGTCAGGGACAAGGTAAGCTTCGTGCCCTTTGCTGCTTGGTATTCATAAACAACAACAAAACATTATTACAGCCCTAAATGCAGCTCCCTTGATGACTCGGGCAAAATTATCCAGAGAGGGGCTGAGTAGCACAAGCCAATCAGACAAACCACAACATGAAAATAAACTAGAAATTCCAGTGTAGCAATACAAATGGTCAGACGCACACAGACTTTGAGAGCATATATTGAGGGAGAAACAGTGGATAGAGTCACAGAGTCATGCAGCATGAAAACAAGCCCTCAGCCCAACTCATCCATGCCAACCAAGACGCTCCATCTAAGCCAGTCCCATTTGCCTGTGTTTGGACAAACGTTTCCTATCCAAATGTTTTTTAAATGTTTTTAAAATGTTGTTATTGTACATGCCTCAACTCGCTGGTCTGGCAGCTCCTTCTGTATACCCATCACCCTGTGTGAAAAGTTGCCCTTCAGGTTCCTATTAAATCTTTCCTCTCGCATGTTAAAAACACCCTCGGACTATCTTTGATCGGACTTTACTGGCTTTATCTTGCACTAAACATTATTCACATTATTCCCTTTATCATGTATCTGTGCACTGCGGACGGCTCGATTGTAATCATGTATTGTCTTTTTGTTGACTCGTTAGCGCGCAATACAGGTTTTCAATGTACCGTGGTGCAGGTGACAATAAACTAAACCAAACTATGCTCTTTAGTTCTTGGTACCTCTATATTCTGGAAAAAATAACATTCTGCCTTCATCCAGCTTGTTCACCTCATGGTTTTATATACCTCTATAAGATCACCCCTCATCGTCCTGCGCTCCAAGAAATAAAGACCTAGTCTGCCCAAACTGTCCCAACAGCACAAGCACTCAAGCCCTGACCACATCCTCACAAGCAACCTCTGCGCTCCTTCCAGCTGACAGGTGTGACACAAATGCAAACGTATCGCTTGTTTTTCTACATCTTCATCTTTAATGATCACTCAAAACATTTATTTTGAATGCTGCTAATAACAACCGTGAGAGGGTACTGGGGGGAACTGGGGAGGGGGGGGGGGGGGGTTGAGGTGTGGTACCGGCACGGTGGCATTCTGCTAGTGATGTATTGGGATCTATGCTTACCCCAAGCCATCGTTGTCCTTTGCTCGCTGTGTGGTGCACCTGCACTCTCCTCAGCGTTATCGTATAGATTGCACCATCTTCTGTCTCCTCACCAATCTCCTGCGCTGCGCTCTGTAAGACAAATAAACCTTTGACTACAATGGCCCACGTAACCAATGCCCTTCAGCTCTTATGATTAAAAGCAGAACATGCTGCAAGCTCTCAGCAGCTCAGGCAGTATCTGTGGAGAGAGAGGCAGAGAGCATTTCAGGTTGATGGCCTTTCTGGAAATGCTGCCAACCCTGTTGAGTACCTCCAGCAGTTTCTGTTTTTCGTTTTGGATTTCCAACATCTTAGTTATTTGCGTTTTGAAGTCTGCAGACTTCAATATGTCTCATTGGGAAGCTCTGTTAATTATTTTCTTTCGTTCCCAGCCCTGGATACTGAAGCCATATGTAAGGCAAAAAAACACAAAGTGCTGGAGTAGCGCAGCAGGTTAGGCAGCATCCCCGGAGGACTTGAGACAGTAATGTTTTGGGTTGGAACCCTTTTTCAGAGTCCGCATCTGCAGTTGCTTGTGAATTCACAGAGGCACCACTATGCCCACAGAACAGTGACACGGGTTGTTGGGACACAGAGGGAACTGCTACTGGGACGTGGTTGCCCTCTGTAACCATGTTGCCAGGCACCACAGTTGCATTTGTTTTTCCACTCATTGCCACAGCCTGAATGTTTTGGAGAGAGCTGTTTTCTTTCAAGCGCTGACACCCGATTGGAGGGTAAACCTTAAGTCAAAACAACACCTCCTTACAACTACTGTCAGCTTGAGGCAAACTGCAGTCTCGTAGCACGGGCATCTCTCAAGCTTTCAGTGACGAGCCAAAGCACTGACACAACGCTGGGCCCACATCAGACACAAATAGGGGATCTCGACGATACTGCCAATGCACCTGACCCACGCTGGCCAGTGTGGGAACTTCTAGAGTTTGCTGATCCCAAGACACTTCAACAGCCATTGCGTTGGGTGTCCACATGTAGCTTGGGCCTGGGTGGTGGTCAGGCTTGTCAGTCAGCAGTGACTCCGGGTTAGCACCTAAGCTGCCAGACGGAGTCTCTGCTATTTTGATAAATTTTGGGAGACACAGAAGAGAATTTGCTGAAGGCATTGAGGAGCACCTGTGCAGAACACTGTTGAAGGTAAGGCAACAAAAGCCCATTAAACTATTTCTAGATTTCGCTCCAGTTATGGAGATCTGAACGTTTTATTTCTAACAATATACTTCATGAGTAAACTTGCAATTGTATAATATGCTACTCATCCTGGGTACTGTGTAGTACATCTGTTTATCATAGTTACATGACGTCAGCGGCATCCCAATCATTCTCTCTGTCTGAGAGGTTTGCTTTGCACAGAGCCTAGCCTCCATGGGCTGTTGTGGGAATACCTTAAACTATGGCATTTGCTCACAGAGCTTTCGCGGCAGCTGTACTATGCGCCAGCCCCTCCCTCCGCACGTAATCCTGCATGGAATGTGCCAGTTGGCACCACTCAGTTACGAACAGCTCCCTGTACTTGATGACCAACAGGTTCCGGGCAGACCAAAATGTATTTTTCACTGAGCTAATGATAAACCAGCAGCAATGAATGTTTGTCTCTGTGTGCATCTCTGAGAACAGTGCATAGAGCCCTGGGATAGAGCAAGGGATGAACCTCACCATAGACTACCGCTTTCCTTGGACAACACACTTTGGGGGAAGACGGGCAACAATTCATTCCCACCACGGTTGCCTCGAAGGCGGGATACCCTGGTGCCGAGATTCTGGCTGTTCTGAATGTTGAACTGGCATTTGGGCCAAGAGTCTTCAGGGGTTCCGCAAAAGAATTACTGTTAAAAAAACCCTCTGACATTACAAATGCTGCAAACAACCAGAGTTGTAGTTTGACACTCTTTGTTCTCTGAACAAACAGAAGAGGAGGGCAGTGCACCAGTTTATTAGAGGAAGGGAATGCAACAAAGACAGCCTGCCATGTCCAATAAAAACGCATCACAACAATGTGCTCAGCATCACCATTCCTGCTGGTTTCTTGGTAATTAGAGTGTCCCCTGTAGCTTGTCTTGCCCTAAATATTAATGAACGGTGAGGCAGTCACGGGAAAGTAGAGAGGGCATTGCCATGGTGATACACAATATTTCTCTGGACAGCCCATTAAAACCCTGCTGTTGCAGACAAATTGAATTTGACATCTTATTTTACAGATTACAGATTAGTTTATTGTTACTTACACCAAGACGTAATGAATTTCCTTGTTCACATTTTCCTTGTTCACACAAGTGCAAAAGAATGACGTAAGATTGTAGTGCAAAATCCAAGCAGTGCAAAAGAATATTAAAGTACAATAATGGAAACACCAATGAGGTAGAGTTTAGAGTACGTAGCAGCCCCTCTGGAATGTGGTATGAAAAAAGCGATGGTTTCAAGAGTCTGATAGCAGTGGGGATGAAGTTGGTCTCAAAGTCCGGACGTCTCGTTTTTTCAAGCTCCTATATCTCCTCCCAAATGGTAGAAGAGAGAAAAGGAAATGGCCCTGGTGACTGGCATCCATGATGTATTTACACAATGCAGTCACACTGCATTGAAGGTGGACAGATTCAATGTTTAGATGGAGTCCAAATCAAGGCGCTGCTTTGTCCTGATTGATGGGCTTGTTGAATGCTGTTGGAGCTATACTCATCCAGGCAAGCACAGAGTTTTCTGTGACACTCCTGAACTATGCCGGTAAAGTGCCAGAGGTGAGGTCTTGTTAAACATTAACAAGCCATTACTGTGTGCGTGGCTTTTCTTTCAGTGTGTGGCTCTCTTACATTATGCACTCGGTGAATCATTAAAATCCTTGATTTGCTGGCCCTGGGTTGAAATCAATTTCTATTCACTACTTAACCATTAATAGCTCGTTGAAGGAAGACAAAATGATAGCTTCTACCAGAAATGTTCCTGTATTGTAAGGTGCCCTTGGAGATCTTGGAACCCCTCTCATGGTAGTGGTTTAAACAATGATATTCTCTCCTCCACCACTGTAAGCTCCACCTTTAGCTGATTGGGACGGTAGGTCAACTGGCCACTGTAAATTCACCCTATTATGTAAATGGGTGGTCGAACCTAGGGGGAGTCTTTGGGAACATGGGGAGAATGAAATGGATGTAGTGTTGAATTCTGGCACAATGGACATTGAGCTCCAGATTTTCCTCCCTCCCTCCCTCCATCAAATTCTCTATCTAAACTCCTTAAAATTTGTGCTTTTGTGATAATTTACCCCAGTAACCCTTTTGTGACCCAGGGTCAATTTTGTTTGGTTACATCTCCAAGAAGAGGCCTAGGACGATTTATTATGTTAAGGACACAAAATAAATACACGTGCTTACAGTTGGTATACTTTGGACTCAGATGGTATATGCTGAGAATATAACTTCTTATGATCAGTGTTCTTTCTGCCTACCTTTTAATTAAAATGGAGATGATGTGTGAAACCAGTCACTAATTAAAGAACTGGCTCCTTAAGATGACAGCGTCTGTGTAGTATTGAGACCAGCTTTTTAAAAATGTGGCTTTGATACTATGAGATCAAACGTTTACTATGCAGAGTCTCCAAAAGGTGCATAGAAAAATCAGAACTGGATTTATTCAGCTGGTGAACCAATTACTGTTTGGTGCATTAATTTACAATATTAAAACACCTGCAGGTGCTTCACATTGCAGATGTTCAAAGTCCAGCAGCTGTTTTCTGGACAGATAAAACATGGACAGCCAGTGCCTGGTGTCTATCACCATCAGCAAAGAGATACACATGTAGTTCGAGTCTACGGATGGAGCTAAGGGAAAGCTCTCTCCTCTGTTTGCCCACGGGAGGCCTGTGAAAAGCTTCAGTTTAGCTCCACTAATATCTTGTCACGTATAGCTATTAAATATCGCCCAGGCAAAAGAACCAACATGGTTTACATTAGGTTCATATGATCCTGAAAGCGCAGAGGAAACAGATTCAACAGTCAGTTGAGCGACGTTATTAGATAAATGTCTGTGATGGTTTAGTTTGCATGGAAAGAGAGGGGTATGGTATTAGTCAAACACACAGCACGAGCATAAATGCCCTGCTACTGCAGCGAGAGATTCTATATTTAACCTGGGCAATGGAACAAGCTGCCAGAGGAAGTAGTTGAAGCGGGTGGAACAACAAGATTTAAAAGATTTGGGCAGGTACATTTAGAGTAAAGATTTAGAGTGATATGACCTAATACAGGTAAATGAGACGAGCTTGGATGGGGCATCTTGGTTGCATCTGTGAGTTGGGCAGAAGGGCCAACTTTGATCAGTAAGGGTGTCAGGGGTTATGGGGCGAAGGCAGGAAAATGGGGTTGAGAGGGATAGATCAGCCATGATTGAATGGTGGAATAGACATGATGGGCCAAATGGCCTAATTCTGCTCCTAGAACTTATGAAGGGCCTGTTTACGTACTGTATGACTGTATGAGCTGGCATCAAATCCTTTGATATATGACCGCAAACAGGAGTGTGTGCAAACGAGGAAAGGAAAAAGAGTTGCCAAAAACAGCCATGGCATTTGGGTATAATCCCTATAGCCTGGTTCTCTGTCTGGTCTGATGACCCTGTGCATGTGCACAGTTGTGAGGCTCCGTTTACAACTCCAGCTTCTCTGAATACCAAATGAATAGCTCGATGTAGCTTTGCTTTAACTTCCTGTAGAAAAAGTTGCTCAATCTCTTCACAATAAAATGCTCAGTGATTTTTTTTGTTTTACTTGGTTGGTGGAGACAGAAACAGCAGATGTTACTTTTGATAAATCAGCAATTCCACTGTTGCAGTTCACTGCATCGTGTAAACAAACCTCTTTTAACATCACTGAACAACTCCTTCAAACGCAAAAGCTATTCCTTGTTAAATGGATCTGCCTTCTGAATTAAAAATACAAGCCATGTTCATGCATCAAGATCTCAGAATTTAACCCTATAAGTCACAAATTACCCTGGTGAATTCCTACTGTACCCTCCAAAGGTAATTGTGTCTTTCATGAAGAATAGGTTTCAAGACTGAACATGGCTCTATTTGAGGATTAATTGAGTGAAGCATCGACCCAGCCCTTTGGATTCCAACCACTGAGATGAATCAAGTCTGGCTTTACACAAAACACCCGAGCATTACTTGAACATTGACTGTTATGCTTCATCATCATGAACAGAAACCTTTAAATAACATGAACGGTCAATTTTGAAATATGTTAAACTCTCTTCCTAGAAGCCACCTGACCTGCTGAGTATTTCCAGAATTTTGTTTTTATTTCAGATTTCTGGCATCTGCAGTTTTTTCGCTGAAGACTGAACCTGCTTAGGTAACAGTATCGCTCGCTCAAGTAATGTCAGTAGAACCTAATTAACATTAAACATAGAACAATGCAGCACAGGAAAAGGCCCATCGGCCAAGAATGTCTGAACATGATGCCTCGACCAACTCTTACCTGCCAGCACCTGATCCATACCCCTGCACATCCATGTGCCTATCTAAAAGCAGATTCAAGAAAGAAAAGCCAATGTTTGGGTCTGGGCACCAATGATGAAGAAAACCAGGGATGCATTGGATTGACTAAAGTTTGATTTTTAAAAGTGGGATGTTTTTATGAGAAATGGTAAATGTGTGGACTGTCAGATTGTGTTTCAATTCAAATAGCTCATCATTTAACAATGTCCATCTGGATAAAATATTGGCAGGAAGGAGAGACCAGCCTCTAGAATATTCCCTCTGAACATTTTCAGGAGAAAGTGAAAGAACAGAATTCAGCTAACCATTACACTTTCATATCACTCTTTTGTAATGCTCGTGTGATTTCAGAAGACTTCCACTATTCAGTCTTCCATGACTCAGAAGGCAGTGGTTACTAATTTAAGGTTTGCTGAGTTTCTCTGTTTGAATAAATTCTAAAGGAGCCACAACCACAAAACTTCTGCAAATTCAGTTTCACAGAGTGGAAGAAACCGTGCAAATACAGTCCACTCCAGCCCTGACCACTGTGCAGTTCAGTCTGTGCCTTAAACCCTTTGTGTCATACATGGCAGGAGTTCCCCCGCTGTGTCATCACAATGCTTCTGCCTCAGCAACCGCTGTTGCCACTTTTACATAATGCCTCCCTCAAGATGCATCTAGATTAAGTCTGAAAGTAGATCCAACCACACACTGCATTTTATATATTGCCTTTCATGTTGTAAAACAATGTGCCACAAGGACATGCAGATAAAGTTTTTTCTGCACAGAGTTAATTCCCAAGTAACCTGGGCTGGGAGATTGAGGCTGTTCATAAACTAAATGTGTCATTGGATAAACTGGTTAGAAACATAATCCAGACTGACACTGCCTTGGGAGTGATGCACTTTGGAGTGTCTTTGGATGTTAAGCACAAGTTTTTCAGGTCGTATAACTCATGTTATGTTGTGTTGCACAATGCACTCCATTGACCTTAATAACACAAATCTCGGTAGGTTGGTAGAGAAATCTCGAAGGTTGGTAGGTGCTCTCCAATAGCACTTTAGGGATGCATTTGATATAGTAAAATGTCTTGACTTACTTCCAGTCTGTAGATGTATTGTTTCACATGTTAATTCTCTGGCCATTTGCTGCCACTGCTAACATTGAATCGGCAGGCTGCTGAAATGCGATCTTTAAGGAACAGCAACAGTTGGCTGTTTTAAAATGACCGGTCTCAGTGCAACTCATGCTACATTTTGTAGCCTAGGACTTTGCTTTGATTCTTTGTTTAGATCTATAACTGTTTTAGTTGCTTGTGGTTGATGAAATTCTCCCACATTCTTCAATGTCTCCTCCACAGAAACTATGTATTTTGTCTGGAAAGTTGAAGTCAAGATTTTGCATTCTCAAAAATGTAAAGTGAATTTGTTAATTGTACAGCCCATATACTTAATTTATTCATACATACCGCGGCTTAGTATATAGTAAATCAGGGCAGCAATGTTGTCCACTACAGTTCAACAGTGACATGGCCAAACTTGGTGCAGTCAATGCCATTGTCCCTGTGGCTTGTTCTGCTATGTCCTCTCATTCAGTACACGCACACACTTTAGAATTCCATGAATTCCGTTTGCGTGTCACAAGAAAACAAAGTTTTGGTGCTGCAAACTCAACTAAAAATAAAAATAAAACTTATTCAGGCAAGAGTCAATGTTCTTCAACAGTCCTGAGGAAAGGTTACACAAGGGGCTAGGCTCTCATGTAGTGCGTGACACGAGAGAAGCTTGCGCAAAGGTTATATTGCTATACCTGTCTGTAATGCCGTCACAACTCCATTGAATCATGAACTATTTACAGCAAAAATAATGGTTTATCTACAACTCATAACAATGAACTCTCATAAGAGTTGAGTGCGTTCGGCTTGATGTCATTATTTTTACACATCATCGGATTCTCCTTTCGAAAAGCATCACACTAAACTGCAGGCCTCTCCTCTCTCAGCATCATGCTTTTTGTAAGGTTGCAGAAGTTCCCTCTGTTTGTCCAGGAAGATGCTAACCAATTCAAATGGGACTGACTCACTTTCTTCCTTCAACCAAAAAACGGATCCATTGGTCTTGATTTTTGTCTGTATGCAGATGGTAGCTATGGACACCGGTTTGGATGGAATCTTGAAACAACTCTGAGTAAATGCAGACCTGTCCTTAATTCTTCCTCTTCCAAATTTGTCTGGAAAGATTATTGTCTACAATAACATTTACTGGATTCCTTCCTCTACAGGTTAATGGAAGTATTCCTGTGGTTAGAATTTCCATCCATGGAGCAGGGCTTAGCATAGTGCAAACACACTTGTACACAAATGTACATGAACACATCACACACTTGGCATGGTTTTTAATCCCACATGCATGAAATGAAAACGTTGGAGTTATTTTCCTGTAGAGAGGTTTATTGATTCTCCTTTCACTGCTCCCCATCTCTTAGTGCGTTGGAGTCACGCCAGATAAAGCACTATGGTTACGCTAAATATTTACCATCCAAATTGATTTCAAGGTAAAAAGCATTCATTTGCCATCAATGACAACTATTCCCCTACAGTTTAATTCCACATTTTTCCAATCCTCATTTCTTATGCGACTCCAGGTTGCCAGCTGTCTTGGCGACTCTAATTAGTGTGTGTAAACCCGGGTTGGGAGTGGTGTAATGTGATAGCCAGGCTGGTATGATGGATAGCTCAACATGGACTTATCTTCAGCCAGTGAGGAATTCATTGAATAAAGCCGACGGGCCTCGACCCCCGTCTATATTTCCCCTCCACTGCCCAATGATGCTGAGACCGATTGCAGTACTTCTACCTCCTTCAAAACAATCCCCAATTTGTGAATTAGATAACATGACAGAAAAGGGAGTTGAACAAAGGACCTTCCTGAATTGGGGAGTTTCCCAAACGGCAAATCATTAAGAGCATACAAGAGATCTACTTCATTAATTCAGTAAGTAATTAAGTTCTACAGGATCCGTGATGATCCATTAGATAGACGTCTCCCAGATCTTCTCTGTTCATAATAGGTTGGTTCCCACAAACTACAGGTTTAGATCAAATGAGCAGGATTTGCAAATTCAAAGCACCTTTCGTTATGCCACAATGTCCCATCCAACAACAACCCCTTGCGTGATGCAGGATATTAGATCCAATTTGCCTGCTGAGTGTTTTCAGCACACGCTGCTTTGACTCAAGAGTGCTAGCAACTAAGCTACAATGCCATGAGCTTTGTTATCCAGTTGTTCGCAAACTGAATTCAGGTAACTAAATTGAGATTTAAGAATTTTGTTAAGACTCCAAGTGTCCTGCCTGCACCTATACAAGGCAACTATTTCATGTGAGAATAAAACAAAGTGTGTGGACAGGCTAGAACAGAAGGAATGGACTGATATTCTCCCCAGTTTAGTTAGCTAAGGTTCTCTGCATTTCTGGTTCATTTTCAAGGACAGATCATGGAAATTTAAACATCTGGAAGTTCAGCTTGTCAGAATATCCAGGTTGTCTATTCGGGGCAAGAGTCATAACAGTGAGCAAGCACAGTTACTATTTAACATTATATTCAAATGGAGCCACTAAAGGGTTGAACAGACCTTGCTGAACTAGTTTTTCTAAGAAAATGTATTCAGAGTATACAATCAGAACAGAATGTTTGATTGTGTGTTGTACAGCACCATTGATGCTAAGAAATGCATTTCTCAGTATTTTAAGGTTACTTTTAGACTAATTGTTTTGAAAGACTCAGCAACGTGAAGGGAACCTTCTCAAACTTCTTCCTCAAAATAACCATGTCAAAGTTGTTGCTAGCAGAATGAAATGATAATTAAGAACAAAAGACACTCTTTGAATACTTCCTCCTTTCAGTGTTAAACTTTTTCCCTCCTCAAGTTGATGACTCAAGCATGTAGCTACTCCCCGAAACCCTCAATTATCCATTCTGGATCTGCAAGTTTCGATGGTGAGCAGCAATGGAGTATTCGACTGCAGAAGGCAGCAAACAGACTCAACATGGTTTCTGATTGTGCCATAGATACACACATACCCAACTGCGGCACTAGAATTTAATTTTAATTTTAATTTTATTTGTCATATGTAGATTGGCAAAGGGTCAATGGTACAATGAAATGTATTTGACAAGACAATGGGTCACCTCAGCAGAAGTGATCAGAAGTAGCATAAGGTAGACACAAAATGCTGGAGTAACTCAGCGGGTCAGGCAGCATCTCAGGAGAGAAGGAATGGGTGACGTTTCGGGTCGAGACCCTTCTTCAGACTGAAGTGTTATGCTCCAATTGATAAGAAGTCTAGTGATCCAGTTACAATCTACTGGAGACCCAAAAGGAAACAAGAAGAAAACAGAGCGAAAGTGGCACAGTTGTGAAGCTGGTAGAGGAGCTGCCTCACAGTGCCAAAGATCCAGATCCTATCCTGACCTTGCATACCAATCTCTGTGTGGAGAGTGTACGTTCTCCTTGTGATCACATGGGTTATCCCCTGGTGCTCTGGTTTGATCTACATCCTAAAGGTGTGGGAGTCTGTAGATTAATTCGCCTCTCTAAATTTCACCTAGTGTGTAGGAAGTGGATGAGAAAGTGGGATAACAGAACTACTGTGAAAGGGTGATCAATGGTTGGATTTGGAGGGCCGAAGAGCCTGTACCATGCTGCATCTCTAAACTAAACCGTTGAAAATAACCGGGGGACTCGGCAAGGGGCTGACGAGGATGAAGGGGGACCCAGCGTGGGGGGAGGGGGGGGGAATACCTGATGCCACGTGTGGCGGCAGGCAGTAGATAGGAATGTTCAGTGACTTTGTAACTTTGTCGGTGCCTTTGTAGTCTGCCATATGATTTTACTGGGTTGTATGAAGACAAGGCATTTCACTGTACCTAGGTACATGTGACAATAAAGTATAATTGAATAAAGTATCATGGAAACTATAATCGGAAGCCTAGCCCATGATCCCCCTCCCCCGTCACCAAGTTTAATGTTCCCCTACCTCAAGAGAAAAAAGCATTGCCGTCCTTCAATCTCGTTAGTGCAAGAATTAAAGTGACAGTGAGTAGAATGAATGCAAGGGAACACGTGCAGTGCACCAGATAACCCCATCTACTGATGCACCGTGTATCTCTGGCAAATTGAGATAGGGCACTTTTTGGAAAAGGCATTCAAAGAATTGAGGTGGCCCGTATATTCTTCACTGTCTCTTTACTGTGAATATTTGTGGAATGTGCAATAAGAAAGAGTTGAATTTCAGTGCCTGCGTCTTCTCAGCTTGTCTGGTTATTGGGAGCAGGGCAGGGCTGGGACAGAGAGTCCTGCTGCCCAACATTCCTCAGAGAACCACATAAACAACTGGGGCACTTTGTCAAAACGATGTATGTGGAAACTGTTGTCTCCTTGTGGATTAGGTTGTCTTCCCCATTAAATCTTAATCTCCAGTCAAGTGTAAAAACTGCTGAATTTGTTTTCTTTCTTATTTTCTGCCCAGTGTCCCCCAAGATGATTTATTTTTGTCGTACACCTGGGTCGGTGCCACCCAGGCTTCACTTACATATTTTTTTTAGTGATACAGCACGGAACCAGGCCCTTCGACCCACCGGGTCTGCGCCGACCAGCGATCCCCGCATATTAACACTATCCTACACACGCTAGGGACATTTTTTTTACATTTACCAAGACAATTTACCTACATACAATGTATGTCTTTGGAGTGTGGGGGGAAACCGAAGATCTCGGAGAAAACCCACGAGGCAATGGGGAGAACGTACAAACGCCGTAGACAGCACCCATAGTCGGGTATGAATGCAGGTCTCTGGCGCTGCAAGCACTGTAAGGCAGCAACTCCACCCCTGCGCTCCGCATATTATCTGCCCTCTCTTGAAGCTAAGCGGGGAATTTATCCTAGGTATCCTGGCCAATATTTATCTTTCACCCAACAGCATTAGAAGCAGATCATCATATTCCTGTTTGATGGAAATTGCTGTGCCTTTCAATCAATTCAGCAGCTGCAACACTTCAGATGTTTTTCAGTGAGTGTCGAGCATCGGGGCTGTCTTGAAGTTGAGAAGAGCTCAGCAACAAACATTTAGGTGAACATTCAGGGACCATTTAATGGAACGGATCAATGCCAATCCCTATCCCATTCTCACCCAACATTCTTTCAAAAAATGACACATGTCAGATCCAAAACCGTCAACTAGATCATTTGCTCACCCAGTACTGTTTAACCATTTGTAGGAGCAGCTTCCCTTACTCACAAGCTCACTCAGGAATGACCAAGCACTGCTCCGAGTGATTAGTCCATGGTAGGTCTGATCTGTTAGTGGAGCTGAGGAGCCCTGACTTCCCATTCTCCATGCTCCAATCTCCTATCTGGCCTCTCAAACTCAGATGTTAGTTTCATTATTGGCAAGAGACATCCAAACACAGGAGGAAACAACTGTGTTGATTTTACAGGATTACATTTTTTAACTCACAGAACCACAAGTTCATGCCTTATTTTCTAGATTGTTTATGCTCAGGAAACCAGCTGGCAGGGGGAAGAACATGGCGCCTGCAATAGAAAAGGCCGTACAATGACAGGAGAACAATCTCAACCCAGTTTGATTTTGAAATGTACACAGCTCACAGAGAATGCAAGCCCTCAGCATGTCCGTGAAGAGTCACAGACCTCCAACCATTGCTGAATCTCAATTATCTCAAGTCAGCGCCACAGCCATAATTACACTATTAATGCCTGACTTGAAACTTTGCAATATTCCCTGTTCAGGCTGTGTGACTAGCAGCATTCATTAGCCCCAACAATTGTGGCCTTGCACAATGCTGCGTCTATGAAAACTGATTTCAGCAACACATTTGCTCAATAATGTATTGTTATTTTACTCAATGCAGGCCAGACAAATAGGTTGAAGGTTTCAAATGAATGTAGGGACAAAGAAAAAAATACAAGCTCACTGCAGTTTTTATCCACTCTTTCACTCCACCAGGGGTTGCAGGTCAGTGTTAATTAAATGCGCTGGGTCACTCTGGAATAGGCACGAATATGAGAAAGAAAGGAACTTTTTCACAATGTAGCCAGTTTGTCAATAAATGCTGCAGTGTTAAGGAAGAACAGATCCCCGTTTTATTCCTGCCACAAATGAGCATAATCATAACGACAAATGCCTCTACACTCCTGATCAATCACATTGGAGATGATTTAACCATAACATTTCAGCTATTCACCCTTAAAATTCCCTCACTGAAGAGGGCCATTTGGCCCATCGAGTCCATGCCACATCCGTGTGAAACAATCCCTTCAACCCCATTTCCCCAGTCTTTTCCTATAGCCCTGCAAATTATTTCCCTTCAAGTGGCTTTCCAAACTCCTTATAAAAATTTGATTAAATCTGTTTCCACCATCTTTGTTGGTAGCAACTTCCAGGTCTCTGAGTAAAATGTTCCTCCTTAAATCTTCCCATGTAACTTCTGACCGGGTGCACCATGGCTGGTACGGTAATTCCAAAGCAAAGAAATGCAAGAGACTGCAGAGGCTGGTAGACTCACCCAGTCCATCACGGGCACAGCACTCCCCACCGTTCATAGGATCTACCATGAGATGCTGCATCTAGATAGCGACATCCACCCTCAATGATCCCCTCCACCCGAACATTGCCCTCTTCTCATTGTTACCATCAGGCAGAAGGTACAAAAGCCTGATGTCCCACACCTCCAGGTTCAAGCACAACTACTTTCTTCCAACTATCATGTTCAGCAAAATCTACCTCAGCAATAGAACACTCCGGACCCTCTCTTGCATTGTGTCACAGAATTGTTTTTCTAATTGTGTTTTGCACAAATGTTGTGTTTTTACACAAAGTCTTTTACTTTTCACTGTCTTGTATCATTTATATTTTGTGAGTTGTCTGAGTCTTTGTGTCTGTGAACCTTCTCGAAGCAAGAAGTTTAATGCACCATACTTGTGCATATGACAATGGACTTGACCCAACTTGCATCGCCTGGTCCCGATCCATCCACTAATGGAAGCAGTTTCCATCCACTTTGACTCATACAAATCAGACATAGCGTTGTACACATGCTCATTCTTCATTAGTGGGCAAAAATAATGACCTGGCCCATCTGTCTCACAGTGACAATAACAGGTGACCAAGGTACAAGGTCCAATGGGTTTTAAGGAGGCTCTTACATTAAATTGGGAATATACAAAAATGGAGGAGATTACAGTGAGAATTCCAAAGCTGTGGACCTTTTATCATGTGTTCTCAGACAGAGTGGCTAAAGTTCATGAGACTAGAATTAAAAGAACATTTTAGAGTGTTGGCGGGCTGTAATATGTAACTGAGATGGTGCGGTTGGCAAGCAAAACAATAACCTGAAGAAAGGTCATCCAAGATTTATTGCATGATGTACATCTGAAAGTAAACAGCAGTGTGTATGTGTGCCTCTGTCTCTAAGTGAATGTATACGTATTTCTATGGGTGTGTGAATGACGGAAAAGCTGATCTTGTCCCTCCCTGACTTCACATTTCTCCATCTCCTGGCCACGCCTAGATTTCAGCACAGTTACTGCTCTGCAGATTAAAGCAGCACCACTTCTTTGGAAACATTATTAATTTTTTTAAATGATCATAACAATCTTTATATGCTGTAAGGAGAAAGCAATATTTTTGAACGTTATACCAATGCAAACATCAATCATTGTGCTGGGCTAATTCATTTGTTTGAACCCCTCATTTCTGTGAAAAATGTACTTGTTTTCTTTCCATCTCATGTGGAAATAATTATAGGCAAGCAGAGTGCAGTTATTGCTGTAGCTTCACTAATCAAAGAGCAGAGAGGATAAACGCAAATACCCGATGGGTATTTGATGGGTCAACGTTGATCCTGATATTATAAGCCTTCTTGACCACGTGCGAGTCCCATAAATACCCTTTTAAAACAAATTTGTACACGAGAGTGCCCTTGGCAAGTCGTTTCCCCACTTTGCCTAAAGTAGTGTGAAATTTTACAGCTTCAATCTATCTTCTAGCCCTCTAGGACTCTTTGCAAGCTCTAACTAATTAGCAATATCACTAAGCCAGGTAGCTAGATGTAAAAAATGGAAATACGTCACTGTGGCAGAGACAGACTGGTCTTCGTGGCTTGTCTCAGGTCATGATATGGGTGCAGGAAAAGATCTCTACACCCAATGATAATGGACATGACCAGCCGAGAACACTCGATGGTATAGTTTTACATCTATGATCTCTGCATTCTTTGTGCTGTAGGGAAAATAACTTGTATTTATCACCAGCCTTCATGACCTTGGATACCCTGAAGAATATTGCGCTTCAAAGTCCTTGTAATTTAAGGAACCATAGCAACCAATTTACATACAGCACAGACTACCAATAAGCAACAGTCAGATAATATGAGTCATGGATGTTGGGTGAGCAATAAACAAAAATTGCGCCTGGGAATCAGTAATGGGCCTACCCCATCCCCAGCACACTTGGAGGGAGCAGCCCCGTTTAGAAGCCTTCCAGTAATTCATGTCTTGTCTGGTGACTAAAGTAAATTGGAGATGGGACCTACACCATAGATATGGTTCAATGTTGACATGCAGAATTTCAGATCATAACTTTATTGTTCCATCCAGGAGCAGCTGATAGTGATTTGGCTGCATCCATATCCATGTTCCTTATGCTAAGCTTCTCTCCCCCGTTTTACCTTGCATCTGTATAACCTCTTGTTTTCCACATTGTCTCACACAGTTCCTTTTGTTTTACCTTCCTATCTTCTTACTTTACATCTTCAAAGTTTGTTTTCATGAAAGGATATCGCCCTGACATATGATTGTTTCCAGCATTTCTTTTCCTTTCAGATTTCCAGCATCTACAGTATCTTAATTTTCTATTTGTAACCTGTTACAATAAAAATCCTCCTGCAAGCAAGATTTTCATTGTACCTAGCCTCATTGTGCACGTGGCAATAAATGAACTAGACGACCTGAATTCCAACTCAATAATAATCCACATGATGGCCAGAGGCTGATAAACAGTTCACAAACTCAAGATGTTTTATCTCCTTTACTCTTCCATTCTTTTGGCAGTTACTCTGCACCAATGGGAAAAGGAGAATATCTGAACCATCTTTAGGTTTCTAAATAATGCTAAATGTTAAACAATAGTTACCAGGTACAATCCAAAATTATGAGCAAACATATCCCCTCACTACCATATTCAGGTATTTCTGAAATTACACCCACCAATAATCCTTCATCACCAAGAATAGATAAATAGGCCATTGCCCCATCGTTCTTTAAGGGAGTTTTACTGTGCACAAACTGGGAGCTCTGTTTCCTACAGTGCAGCAAGTGAATTTGTTGACAGTAAAACACTTTAGGATGCTATTTTGGTTGTGAAGGAGGCACTAGAAATATATTAATTGCTTTCATTTCCTGATCTGCAGTCTCTATATTTGCCTTTTACAAGGCTAAACTAGGGAGGGGTGAGTTTTGGCCATTCACTGCCAGGTGGTAGTAGTAATACTTCCACTGAGCTGCTTTGAGGTTCCTCTTTCAGTAGCTATATGAAACCGCATGCCTGTTTGTTAGCTAAAGGCAGGGGTAGGCTGTGGCCCTCCCCCATGACCTAAATGATGCCAATACCTATTATCCTGATGTGCTGTGCTGTAGGGAAAATAACACGTGACACGTGATGAACAGCAGTGTTGGGCAAAACTGCACTCCCACTCAAGGCTGCAAAAGGGAAAGGATGCAAAAGGCTAATGATCTGTATGTTCAAAGTGCAGGGCAGCCTTCACTGGTTAATGTACGGAGCAGCCAAGCACACTGCATTCCCTCCTCCTGATATTACAAGGGACATCTTCGAAAAGGAGAAATTGTTCTTGCTGTTCTAGCAATGTGACTTTTATTGAAGGCTGCTGAGCCTGTTTCCAGGTATTGTGGCTTACTGTTGGGCATTTTATTTTTAATCCAAGTGTCCTTGAGTTTTTTTTTTAAAGCCACACACACTCACAATAAATCAAGTTGCAGAGGTCTACATTTCAGAATGTTCCCACCACCAAGACCACAGAGAATGCAGCTAGATTGTCCACTTGTGAGATTCAGTGCCTCTTAAAAAGTAATTAAATATTGTTAAATGGACCTTACGTCAGTGGCTGATTTCATCCCTGAATGTGATAATAAGGCATCTACAAAGCAGAAGACGCTCAGATTAATAAAGGACAATGGTGGAATGCTACACTTAGGCTCAGCATTTATTGCCTCAGCACTAACTGTCCTGAACTGAGGAGGTAGATAACCTCCAATTATGGTGGTCGACTGGGAGACACATATTGACCGGACAATGGCAGATTTCCTTCCCTGAAGGACATTAGGCATCTGATTATCTGGAAATGGGAGAAGTAAGTGCAAGTGTGCCTTTGGAGGTTAAATAACCACTTTGGACAAGCAGTGCACCATTTTGATTGGTGGTAGCAAGCACAGGTCTGTGGAGTTTCCATATCCTCCCTGTGACTGTAAGGGTATCTGGCGTGCCCTCCAGTTTCCTCCCAGTTCCCAAAGACATGCAGGTTTGCAGATTAACTGGCCTCTCTAAATTGCCCCCAGTGTGTACCTAGTGGATGTGAAAGTGGGACAACATAGAACTAGTGTGAAGGATGGTCAGTTTGGACTTGGAAATGGGCCTTTCAGCCCACCATGTGGTATACTGCAATGTGATCGAATCAATACCACAGAAACACAAGGGCAGTTTCAACTTGGACAGCAGTTAAAAAGGCAGAGGTCAGAAATTCACCTTGGTACAGCTAACTTAAATCAGCCTAACTTTTCATCTCTGATGGAGCAAATTACTGATATCTCCTTGTGTCAATGAACTATGTAGACAATTTTCACACTTCTAAATTCATGACTAAAAATGGCCATTGTATCCATTTAGACTGATCCCAAGCCATTCCTTAAAATTATCTGCAATTTAATTACACGAAGTATGGTAAATCCTCTCCTGCTGCAGAATAAATAGCAATAATTACACGCCTGAAATAAATTGTCCTGCAAACTGTAGTATGTGGGCAGCTGGATAATCACATGTAATATTTGATTCACTTAGTGATACAAGAATTTGCAGACGCTGGAATCTTGAGGGAAACACAAAGTGCTGGAGGAACGCAGTGGTTCAGCCAGCATCTGTGGAGGGAGGGACGGTCGACATTTCCAGTCGGGGCTTTTCTTCAGACTGCATTCCCTTCACAGATGCTGCCTGACTCGCTGAGTTCCTGCAGCACTTTGTTTTTTTAGAATTTGAAATAGTTACACCAATTGCCTAGTTCCATTTACGAGTTCATTTTTGTACAAAAATGTAACTCTTGAAGAAAGAGCCTGATTTTCTCCTGAATAGGTTAAAGGTCTGAGGGGAAAATCATGGGATAACATCCCATTAGTCCCGAGACTGGTACTGATAATACCACTCCCCCTCACCCCCTTCTTCCCCCGGCGCGACTGCTCACTGGATTACAGTAAGCAGAGCTCAACATCTGATTAAGTGGCATTACAACACCTCATGACACCAGCGGGATTCCACTACACAAACAAACACATTGCAGAAATTACTCAGAACTGGATAGTAACTGCGGGGATGGCTCAGTCAGAATGCGCCAACTAACCGGTGAAAAGATTTTTCCTGCAATCACAGAACCTTTCCAGCCCGCGGATTGCATGCCAGTTCCTGGTAAAAAAAAAAAATCCCATCCCCTCGCTCTTTCCCTCCGAACATTTTTCCTCTTGATTGTCCGTCCAATTCATTTATGAACTGATTTCATTCCCACCGTCTTTTGATGCAATTCCAGATCGTGATTATTCAAAATATTTGCAGCCCATCTGGACTTTCTGGTCTAAATGTTTACATCTGTCTCCGCGGTTGAACCATCCACTCACGGGACCGCTCCCTTGGTTACAGGGAGTAAAGGCTCCAAGCTTACCTCGGTTAGGGGGAGATCGGGATCCAGCTGCGTGAAGCTGTTGAGGACCACGGAGCTGGGGTCTCCAGTCACCTCCAGTCTCACAGCATCCCAGAGGTTCTTCATGCGTCTCGAACTGTCAAACATCTTCTGCCCGCCCGCTGCGCAGTCATTTTGCAACTCCGGCCACGTTAGGTAAACCATGAGAAAGGCTTGTGTGTCTTGTCCCCCCACTTACAAGAAACAAGCCATTTCCCTCGTTTTGCCAAGGGCGAATGCAAAAACACGAGTGCTGGGTCCTTTTAAAGAAAGACCTTGCTTCAACTCTCACCAGTCGCTGAGGGCGCCGAGCCGTGGCTGAGCAATAAATGGGATGTGGCCTCGAGTCACCAAAGATAATGCGAGTCACTGCAAGTACAGCCGCCCTCTCGGGCAGCCCAATGATGTCAACATTGTGCAGCGCTGCCTCCTGCAGCCTCACAACAGTGGACTGGATTTCCCTGGGCACCGGATTGAATCAAATGTTCAATATACAGTTTATTTGAACTGAAGTTGATTAAATTGTTTAAAAAGCTCCACGTTCAACGTAACCTTCAAGTGAAGTGCAGTGCTTTCATTAAAATAAATTCAGATCATTAGTTATGAACCGTATGTTTCTACGACTGCACTCCAATCCAGCGTCGACTATGCTCCACCACATATTTTGTGGCCCTTGCTTTCAAGCTACAGCTCTATGTGATACCCAAAGATACTTTGGAGATACCCCCAACAAAACATTCCTGTGGAGACCTCGATCCCACTTTCAAAGAGCACTTCGGACAAGAGTTTAGTTAGGTTGTAGTCAGATTAAAGTCAATTGTACATCTGGTCCGTGGAATCACATCCAAGTGTCCCAGTGAGAAAAACAATTCAAAAAGCAGACCGAATGATCTGATGCGGCATCGCAGTTCACTGCTCACAAATCGACAAGTACGAAGATCGATGATCATCTGAGT
The DNA here is from genome assembly GCF_053455715.1 of Rhinoraja longicauda. Lineage (NCBI taxonomy): Eukaryota > Metazoa > Chordata > Chondrichthyes > Rajiformes > Arhynchobatidae > Rhinoraja > Rhinoraja longicauda. Next base: position 58,593 of record NW_027601502.1, on the reverse strand, counting down.
GATCAACAGTTGGAGTGACAGATCATTTAGGCTCTGTGGAAAAACACTGCAGCCCGAGGTCCTACCGACACTGAAGGGGCTGGCCCTGTTAGAGAGCTCCGCAAATATTCGAATGAATGTATTGTTCAGAGGCGTCTGCTTTGTAAATTGTATGTATTGTTTTGATGGTGCAATAATTGCCTACATTTGATGACATAATGAATGTAAAAAAGAGATGCATATAGACAATAGACAATAGGTGCAGGAGTAGGCCATTCAGCCCTTCGAGCCCGAACCGCCATTCAATGCGATCATGGCTGATCACTCTCAATCAGTACCCCGTTCCTGCCTTCTCCCCATACCCCCTCACTCCGCTATCCTTAAGAGCTCTATCCAGCTCTCTATTGAAAGCATCCAACGAACTGGCCTCCACTGCCTTCTGAGGCAGAGAATTCCACACCTTCACCACTCTCTGACTGAAAAAGTTCTTCCTCATCTCCGTTCTAAATGGCCTACCCCTTATTCTTAAAATGTGGCCCCTTGTTCTGGACTCCCCCAACATTGGGAACATGTTTCCTGCCTCTAATGTGTCCAATCCCCTAATTATCTTATATGTTTCAATAAGATCCCCCCTCATCCTTCTAAATTCCAGTGTATACAAGCCCAATCGCTCCAGCCTTTCAACATACGACAGTCCCGCCATTCTGGGAATTAACCTAGTGAACCTACGCTGCACGCCCTCCATAGCAAGAATATCCTTCCTCAAATTTGGAGACCAAAACTGCACACAGTACTCCAGGTGCGGTCTCACCAGGGCCCGGTACAACTGTAGAAGGACCTCTTTGCTCCTATACTCAACTCCTCTTGTTACGAAGGCCAACATTCCATTGGCTTTCTTCACTGCCTGCTGTACCTGCATGCTTCCTTTCATTGACTGATGCACTAGGACACCCAGATCTCGTTGAACTCCCCCTCCTCCTAACTTGACACCATTCAGATAATAATCTGCCTTTCTATTCTTACTTCCAAAGTGAATAACCTCACACTTATCTACATTAAACTGCATCTGCCATGTATCCGCCCACTCACACAACCTGTCCAAGTCACCCTGCAGCCTTATTGCATCTTCCTCACAATTCACACTACCCCCCAGCTTAGTATCATCTGCAAATTTGCTAATGGTACTTTTAATCCCTTCGTCTAAGTCATTAATGTATATCGTAAATAGCTGGGGTCCCAGCACCGAACCTTGCGGTACCCCACTGGTCACTGCCTGCCATTCCGAAAGGGCCCCATTTATCCCCACTCTTTGCTTTCTGTCTGTCAACCAATTTTCTATCCATGTCAGTACCCGACCCCCAATACCATGTGCCCTAATTTTGCCCACTAATCTCCTATGTGGGACCTTGTCGAAGGCTTTCTGAAAGTCGAGGTACACCACATCCACTGACTCTCCCCTGTCAATTTTCCTAGTTACATCCTCAAAAAATTCCAGTAGATTTGTCAAGCATGATTTCCCCTTCGTAAATCCATGCTGACTCGGAATGATCCCGTTACTGCTATCCAAATGCTCAGCAATTTCGTCTTTTATAATTGACTCCAGCATCTTCCCCACCACTGATGTCAGACTAACTGGTCTATAATTACCCGTTTTCTCTCTCCCTCCTTTCTTAAAAAGTGGGATAACATTTGCTATCCTCCAATCCACAGGAACTGATCCTGAATCTATAGAACATTGAAAAATGATCTCCAATGCTTCCACTATTTCTAGAGCCACCTCCTTAAGTACCCTGGGATGCAGACCATCAGGCCCTGGGGATTTATCAGCCTTCAGTCCCATCAGTCTACCCAAAACCATTTCCTGCCTAATGTGGATTTCCTTCAGTTCCTCCATCACCCTAGGTTCTCCGGCCCCTAGAACATTTGGGAGATTGTGTGTTTCTTCCTCAGTGAAGACAGATCCAAAGTAACGGTTTAACTCGTCTGCCATTTCTTTGTTCCCCATAATAAATTCCCCTGTTTCTGTCTTCAAGGGACCCACATTTGCCTTGACTATTTTTTTCCTCTTCACGTACCTAAAAAAACTTTTGCTATCCTCCTTTATATTATTGGCTAGTTTACCCTCGTACCTCATCTTTTCTCCCCGTATTGCCTTTTTAGTTAACTTTTGTTGCTCTTTAAAAGAGTCCCAATCCTCTGTCTTCCCACTCTTCTTTGCTAAGTTATACTTCCTCTCCTTAATTTTTATGCTGTCCCTGACTTCCCTCGTCAGCCACAGGTGTCTCTTACTCCCCTTAGAGTCTTTCCACCTCATTGGAATAAATTGATCCTGCAACCTCTGCATTATTCCCAGGAATACCTGCCATTGCTGTTCTACCGTCTTCCCTGCTAGGGCCTCCTTCCAGTCAATTTTGGCCAGCTCCTGCCTCATGCCTCTGTAATCCCCTTTGCTATACTGTAATACCGACACTTCCGATTTTCCCTTCTGCCTTTCCATTTGCAGAGTAAAACTTATCATGTTGTGATCACTGCCTCCTAATGGCTCTTTTACCTCTAGTCCCCTTATCAGATCAGGATCATTACACAACACTAAATCCAGAATTGCCTTCTCCCTGGTAGGCTCCAGTACAAGCTGTTCTAAGAATCCATCTCGAAGACACTCTACAAACTCTCTTTCCTGGGGTCCATTTCCAACCTGATTTTCCCAGTCTACCTGCATGTTGAAATCTCCCATAACCACCGTAGCATTACATTTTTGACACGCCAATTTTATCTCCTGATTCAACTTGCACCCTATGTCGAGGCTACTGTTTGGGGGCCTATAGATAACTCCCATTAGGGTCTTTTTATTCTTATAATTTCTCATTTCTATCCATACTGATTCAACATCTCCTGATTCTATGTCACCCCTTGCAAGGGAATGAATATCATTCCTTACCATCAGAGCAACCCCACCCCCTCTGCCCACCTGTCTGTCTTTTCTATACGTTGTGTACTCCTGAATATTCAGTTCCCAGCCCTGGTCCTCTTGTAGCCATGTCTCAGTGATCCCTACAACATCATACTTGCCCATGACTACTGAGCCTCAAGCTCATCCACTTTATTTTTTATACTACGCGCATTTAAGTACAACACTTTAACTTCTGTATTCACCTCCCCTCTCACATCGGTCACAATTGGCCCTGCCCTTAATTTCTTTTCCCCTCTAGAACTTCTGTTCCCATTCTTCCGAGAGTCTTTTGCAATATCTCCTGTATTCCCTTTTTTTACCTCATCTTCATATTCACAATTTGTCAACCCCTCCCCCCCACTACTTAGTTTAAAGCCACAGGTGTCACACTAGCAAACACTAGAATGAAAGTGAGCTTGGCTGTGGGACCAGTTTCTATGCTTCAAGACGCTGTGATCATGAAGCCATCCTATTTTCACCCCCAACCCAAATTGGGTCCAGGAAGCTTCCAACCACAGTCGCTCCTCTAGGAGGGACGCAAGAACAGAAACTATGCTGCCCCGTGTGGTCAACTCCGGCACAACATTGCCTTCAATTTTAATTTAAAAAAATTAAAATGTTAATGCTGGAAATCTGAAATTCAAAATCGGAAAAGTCAAAAGTCAGACAGCATCTGTGGAAGCAAAACAATTTAGGTAATCAGAACCGAGAAAGGGCAAGCAATTCAGATGATCCCAACTTGTGCAAGAAATCTAGGTATGACCTTGGCAAAGCCATCAGGATCGTCATGAAACAATTTCAGACCAAGCTAGGGTCCCAGATTATCCACACAGACATCCATCCATTCTGGCAAGGCACGCATGCTATAACAGTCTACAAAGCGAAGTTGGGCTGAATCACTGGCAACAATCCATCCCTCCCCGACAAGCTCAATTTTAACAGGTCAGTGGAATGAAGTCACCTGCCCCAACAGCATCAGGTACACGTGTACCCATGGTCATCATCACAGATATTAGATTGGCCTTCCTGGGAATGAACCCATAGAAAATCAAATGGAGCTCTCAGAACCTGCATGGACCAGCTGACTGGCTATTTGCAAACATCTTGAACCTCTCCCTACTTGTATCTGAGAGTCCCACCTGGTTTCAGAAGATCACTATCATCCCAGTGGCAAAGTAAAACAAGATACTGTGCAACAATGACTACCCTCCGGTGGCTCTAACATCCACCATCACTAAGTGCTCTGAGAGGCTGGTCATGGTGTACATAAACTCCAGCCTCCAGACAGCCTTGATCTATTGCAATTTGCCTAATACTGCAACAGGTCCAAGGCAGATGCCATCTCCCTGGCCTTACACTCATCCCTGAAACATCTGAATAACAAGGACACCTACATCAGATTCAACTAAACTCATCTCCAAACTACTGGACCTAGGTCTCAGCACCCCCTCTGGATCCTTGAGTTCCTGACCCATAGACTGCAATCAATAAGGAAAGGCAACAAAACATCCTCTATGATAATTTACAACATTGGGCCCGCAAGGCCTTATTCTCAGCCCCAGAGTATACATCCTATCCTCTAACAGTGCAGCCAAATTCTGCTTTAACTTGATTTGTATATTTTTGTACCAGATTGCAGGGAATTTTGAAAATGAATACTGATTTGGGATCAGTGTATTCCTCTTGCTCTGACATTCTGACAAGCAAGCAGCATGACTGGCAGTTAAGGCAAAACACCTAGTTCCATGCAACTGTAAGATGACAACATTACCATGGAGTCAGAACTGTTTCATTTTACTTAGCCCTAACCGAATATCACACAATCAGAACTCCTGGAATGTTTCCAATTCAGAACTGGCAGCTCTTTGGTGTGCTGTTCTGTTCTTTTCACTGCTTTATTTACTAAGTGGTCTATACCCTCCGATGGGAGCCTGGCAGTGAGTGTCCTTAATTAGATTTACTCATCAGTCCAGCAGGTTTTAATGATTAACATTGTTTTCTGTCGCAGTTGGCAGCAGAATTGCACTGCAGGAAGGGGACTGCAGCAGAGTGGAATGCAAGCTCCTGCCAAATGATGACCTCTGTCTCATCGGGGGTGCTTTCAAAGGAAGGTCGGTCACTAATCACAAAACAATGATTTCAGATAATTGACAAAAATATTTTTTTTTCTGTGAAGTACATTATAATCTAGAATGCACAATAGGAAAGATTGGTGGATGCAATTCAATGGCAACTTTCAATTAAGAATCCATTATGAAGGGGAACTGGAATTAATTATTTCCATGAGTAGACACAGGCAAGATAGACATGTGATACTACTAATATTTTTCTTGAAGCACTTTATTCAAGTGGTCATTCTTCACTGGTGACAACAAAGCATCAGCAGACGATTAGTACTCACATGCAAATGTGGACCTGTCATCACCTGATGTTCACACAAACACATTGCACAATAATTAGTACAGTGAGATAACTCTTTAGAGATTGGGGATGCTGAGGCTTCCTCGCTGCCAGCTAAACTGAGATCAACTAACGGCATCAATAGGGATCAAAACACAAAATAACTAGAGTAAACCAGCGGGTCAAGCAGCATCCATGGAGAGAATGGATGAGCGATATTTTGGGTCCCGACCTTTTTGACGACGCTTTTGATGAAGCTTTCAGCATCTGCTGAATGTTTTAAAGCACCATCTGGGAGATGTTGCTTTGCACACTGTGTGGTGTGGCTCACTATGTTTCAACATGCCTCACCAAGGGTACCTGTAATTCTGAACTGGTCATTTTACTAAGGTTTAGTATAAATTACCTAGCTAACCATTGCTGCCACTTTGGAATCGCTAGCAGTCTATGAATCTGTGTGCACTGTAGCCTGCCAAAATGGACATGCCTGATTAATCCACACAGAATTGTGCTGGCTGAATGATTTTCTGTGATTTTGTTTGACCTCCATGCTGTTTAAGATGTAAAATAGTTGTCCTTGTTATTTTTGATCTCTCTCCCGCTCTCTTCCTCCACCCGTTAAGAGGACTCGGGAGTGGGGCTGCTTAGAGGAGATCAGGCTGCAGAGAAGCTGGTGGAGAGCGGACAAGGGACCCAGTGACCTTCCTTTCTTGGGCCGAGGACTAAGTAATTGGCCTGCTTCCAGCCCCTCCCCTACCACAGCTGCCACAATCAGTTCTAATCCATGGGGAGCTGTGGGATCGAACAAGTGTTTGACTACAACTGCTCTGCAGCGTTCCTCCATTACAAGTACATAGCATCATCAATCACCGGTGTGTGTGTCACTGTGCCCTGTAGCCAACTATTGACTGGAGAAACAGAAAATGCCGTAAATGGCAGCAATTCAAGGAAAGGCCTGATAAAATCATGACAGAGTGGACAAAGATAAACTGTTCCTATTGGTGGAGGGGATCAAAAATTACGAATCACAGAATGAAGGTGAGTGGCAACAGAACCAAATGTGACATGAGGAACAATGCTTTATACTCACATCCAGCGCAGCAGTGGAGTCTGACTGAATTGTTGTGTTAAATATTTAATCATTTGCAGGGCTCTGGGGAAGAGCGGGAGGGTGCTACTAGCTGGATTTCTCTTACATCGAGCTAGAACAGATAACGAACTGGATAATCTCCTAATGTGTTGCGACTAATTTGGATCCTTTGATGAACAGAGTGGAGGTTCCTCGTACAAGGACTAAAGCAGTGACTCACCTGTTTCTCAAACAGATGCTTACTGCCCTGAGGGATGGTGTCAGTTCTCAGGCCACTGGGCTGCAGTTTATCCTTTCATCTCCAATGGCCAAAGTGACATAGGTTTTGCTGGTCATAATGTACTATAATTAACAAAACTGACAATGTTCTGCCTTTTACTTATACTAGTAACTTACTAAAGTTCACAGGAATTTTGCTGGTTACTGTGCATTGGTAGGTGACTAAAGTGACTAAATTATTTTTTTAAATTCTAGCTATAGGTGTTGAGAAAGCCTATTAAGGTTACAAGGGAAGGTGCTTAATCTAAGAGTGAATGCCAGCAAGACAGAGTTGATGAAATTGAATAAAAGACAAAACACATTTTTGGCCAACCTTGGCAAGAATACCCTGGAAACAAACAAATTCATCTATCTGAAATGGCATGAGACCAAATCAAAGACTGAGATGTGGCAAGAATTTGCAAAACCCAGTTTGTCCTATGCCATGCTGAAGAACATCTGGATGGCAAAGTAACGGTCTGCAAACAAAACTTATTGTCCAAACTATATGAAGGAGCAAATGTAGCAATATCATCAGCTCCATGGTGTGGCACGGTGGCGCAGCTGTAGATTTGCTGCCTTACAGCGAATGCAGCGCCAGAGACTCGGGTTCGATCCCGACTATGGGTGCTGTCTGTACGGAGTTTGTACGTTCTCCCCGTGACCACGTGGGTTTTCTCCAAGATCTTCCGTTTCCGCCCACACTCCAAAGACGTGCAAGTATGTAGGTTAATTGGCCTGGTAAATGTTTAAAAAATTGTCCCTAGTGGGTATAGGATAGTTTTAATGTGCAGGGATCGCTGGTCGGCGCGGACCCGGTGGGCCGAAAGGGCCTGTTTCCACACTGTATCTCTAAACTAAACTAAACCAAACACTGCCCAGAACACAGGTCCAGGAACAGTCAGTGGGAATAAAAGGGGTAATCCCAAGTCGACAAGGTAAAAAGGAGATGAGGACATGTAAATTAGACTGTCATATTAGCAATACTGGTGCATTATTCCAGAGAAACTGATGCACCATTCAGGGCACAAGCAGGATTGAAAGAAATATTATTTTCAGAAGTTCATTCCCAACAAAACTGAAATTCCAGTTCAGATGAAGGGTCTTGCCCTGAATTGTCAAGTCTATTTTCCTCCACAGATACTGTCTGACCTGCTGAGTGACTCCAATGGTTTGTTTATTTTGTTCAATTTCCAGCATCTGCAGTCTGTTGTGCCAAAAAATTCCACTCAGTAGTTTTCCAATAAGCCACGTTGCAGTTCAGGGAGAAGTTTTCAGAATTGTGCTTCAAGGATATTTTCACTCAGTGAATCCCCTGAGCAGAGGTTGGGGATTCCCATAAACCCAAGGAATTAGAAACAACAGTTCCCCCTACCCGACTGGTTGAAGAAGCAAGAATAGTTTTGTGTTAACCTGAAACAGTTAGTTAATGCAATTGCAGAAATACTGGATATGCAACAAATGGTCACAGCACGACAAGTCAGGATGGGAAGTCAGCCAGAGACCACACAGATCTCTATCCAACAACCCTTGCATGAAGCACAGAGTTAAGACTCAGCTACAATTCCTTCTTAGCCCTGCTGCGAGTATCAACTGTGGCTTAGTCAGCTGCACCCAAACCACCAAGTCAGAGCTTTGTGCATTCAATTCCCAGGGAAGAATAAAGTCGAGTGTGACAATGAAGGAAGTCCAGCCTGACCATTTTGGTCAAAAAAAAGATCACATGTTGTTGTTACTGCATCATTACAGATTTAAAAAAAATATATACTCATGTGTTACCCAGAGATAATGCATAGCACAGTGAAATGTCAAGTATCTTCCTGATTAAATAGAAATCCATCAGGAACACTAGGTGTAAGTCAAGACCCTCGGATATGCTTAGATATGCACAGTTTATGGACCTGTGAAGCTCCTTTAAGTGTTTTGATTAATATAACAGAGAAGGCCATCATTTGCTCATTGTTAACAATCGGAGAAACAGATTTTGGCAACTCAGTCTGGATTAGTTCCCAGTGAACTAACTGTCTGTGATCATAAAACAAATAAGTTGACAGCACTTATTCTCCTCCACAGTTATTTCTTTTAAAAAACTGTTTTAAACCAAAAAACATCACTAAGTCAGTGGTCATAACTTTACAGGCACAGTTAAACATCAAGAAAACCTATAGGTGAGAATGTGTTCTAAAAGACACAACACACTTGTCATGATGTCTTATATCAAGCATAATGCATGAGTCGTAATGTGAAAGATAGTGGGCAACACAAATATGGTATTACATTATTTACAGTACAACACTCGGAGGCTAATGTTATACACAGGACAACATAGAAAGGGCAATATGTTATATACAGGCCAATGTGGTTGCATGTTGCATCCAGGAGAATTAAGAGGTAAAGTGCATTGCACGCTCAAGGGCGACTAGCACAACACATCAAGTAGGAAATTAAAGTTTAATTTGTTTCTTAAACACCCCACCCTGAGATGTATTAACTCTCTTGAAATTATATCGGAGGTTGTTGACAATGAGGAATGAAACACTTTCCTTTTCCATTCATCTAATGTCAGCATCATATGGAATAATCAGTTTAGTGTTAGCCATCTAATCTGGCACAACCTTGTACCATAGCCCCCAGTATCAAACGGCAAACACGACTGCATCATTTTAGGCTCAGATTTAAGGCAAATTTCCATTGCTGGCTGGCAGTTGTTGGGTTAAAGCTGTTCAAACTCATTGCCAACAGGACTCTTATATCCAGCCATGGGAGGGAGGCACCAACTTTGTACTGAAATTAATTCAAACCAGGCCTGAGGATAAGCAGTGCAGTGCTCTCCCCCGGCATCAGCCATCTCTCTTAAAAGACAACCTTAATTATTTTTTCTATACATTTTCTTTTTAAGTCAGCAACAGCAGATTGGGCTAATGACATAAAGCCGTGTGTAGCAATAAATGCTGGTTGGAATGTGCTGGTACGGAGTTAAATCAAGAACCTAATGTCTAGTGTTTTTGATAATTCACCGAGAGTCACAAATTCAAATCCTACTAATGTAACTTAGGAATGCAATGATATAAATCTGTGATTTTAAAAGATAAAGGCTAATCTCTGAAATGGATACAATGAAAGTACAGAATATTGTGACCCTCTGGGGAAGAAATCTTAATCCTTATTGAATCTGGATTATACCCAACTGTATCACACACTATGGTTGAATAAGGACCAGAACACTGGAAGAACCAGGCAGGTCAAGCCACATCTGTGGAGGCAAAAGGTATATGTCGACATGTAGGGTCTCAATCAGAAATGTCGACATCTACCTTTTGTTTTCAGAGCTGCTGCTTAATCTGCTGAGTTCTTCTAGTATTCAGCTTTTTGTTCCAGATTTCAGTATCTGCAGTCTCACTGGTCCCCCTGAAGTAACCGTCAGTAACTCTGTTGATCAGCAAATAAACTATGGCTGAGCCAGTGAGCTCAACATCCCTTCAATAAACACATATATAAAAATATTTAACATAGAACAGCATAGAACAGGCACATTGGCCTACAATGTCTGTAACACCAAGACCATCTCTTATCTATCTGAACATAATTAATATTCCTCCATTCTCTGTATATCCATATGCCTATCCAAAAGCCACTATCGTATCTGCCTCAACCATCATCCCTGGCAGCGCATTCCAGGCACCGGTCAATATGCTCTCGACTGTATACCTCTAGAACTTCAAGAGAGTATTGTTGTCATACTGAATCTCCTCAATCTTCTAAGGAAGTAGAGGTGTTGATGGGCTTTTCTTATGATTGCATCAATGTGCTGGGTCCAGGGCAGATCTTCAGAGATATGCAGGCCCAGGATTTTGCAATTTTGATTCTCTCCACCACTGTCCCGTCGATGAAGCTAAGTTTGTGGGTCCTCGACTTTCCTCTTCCAATCAGTTCCTTGGTTTTACTGATGTTGAGAGCAAGGTTGTTGTTCTGGCATCATTTAGTCAGTCGATCGGTCTCCTTCCTTTACTCTGGCTCATAATCATCTGTAATCCAGATCTTCCAGGCAACATTCTGGTAAACCTTCTTTGCACCCATTCCAAAGCATCCACCTCCATATTCTTTAGTATTAATTTTTGAGTGAAGAACACTGTTGGTATTTATCGCTCATTCCTTGTGGTTTTGACTCGGTGGTAAAGGGCTTTCTAGATCCATTGTGAGCATTTTAACTTTTAAATGGCCTCTAAAGATAACATAGAGCACTGGAGTCTGGGTACAGATTACAGATTTCATTTCCTGCAGGGTATTTGGGAAATACTGCATTTTTCAAAAGCATGCCATTACTGTATCTTTAAAACCAAATACAATTTGTTATGGTGGGAGTTGAACACACCATTGCTGGATGATTAATCCGCACACAGTGGATTACAAGTCCAAGCAATTTAACAGCTAAAAAAAAATCCCAAAGCCAAGGGTCACAACAGACAATGATGTAAATTATTGTCAATCATTTGTATTTATACAGCAACTTATACAGTAAATGATCCCATGACCATTTCATACTGAATCCTTATCAAATAAAATTTGATATTAGACCTGCTGAGTATTTCTAGCATGTCTTGTGTTTATTCCAGATATTAAATGAAAGATAGTTTTAAGGAACATAAGGCACTGAAGTAAAAAGAGTTAGGGAAAGAACAGCAGAGTTTAGCATTTAGTAGCTGAAGGCATAACTGCAATGGTGGACCATTTAAAGCTGGAGATGAATATTGACATGCTGTTACAACAGAGGTACCAATGACTTACTACAAATAAGATTTGGAAACACACAGAGGAAGCTCACACGAAAATAATTGCATGATTCATGTAATTGATTACTCTATACACAGTAGTTCCCAAATCATAAGAGGTTGTAATAAAGGACAGCATCCTATATTAAAAAACCAACTGTCGACCAAATCTGAAAGACTTGGTGCTTAAAGGGAGCAAACTGGCTGCTGTTTTGGATATTATTTTTTTCCTCTTTATTGGAGAGAGGGACATAACCTCTGTAACATTGGGTTGGTGCCATGATGGAAATTGCATCTCTGTGTATATTGCAGCAGTGTTTAGGCTAGAACGTGTTGGACAGTTGCTGTCTTCTTCTGAACATTCAACCGGTATGCAGTGGTAGAAAAATGTGGCTTTGCACAAGGTTTTCTACTATAGGATAATAAAATGTCTTTGTTAGTTCAAATAACCACCTATCCTCTATATCTTAGTGAAGGAACGCGAGCAAGCAATTGAGAAAGATTCCTGGAAGGTACTTTTTCATTATTTAGGCTGGAATTCTATGTGGTTCAGTCGACCCCAGTGAGACTTGTCGGATAAGATCTTCACGGACATGGTATTGATTTCCCTCTGAAGTTAGAGATTCCAGTGCAATTGTAGTCTGCATATTTTAATCTACAGTATACTCACTAATAGTCATAAGACAAATCTTCCTCAGTTGCCATGGTACCACTCTGAAATCATATTTACTCAGAGCCAGGAGGTATAACAAAGTTTACTCTTCAACTTTTCATGGATAAAATGGTGGCACAACAGTTCATGGGTTCGATCCTTAGCTTGGGTACTGTCTCTGGGGAATGTGCACATTCCCTCCATGATCACATTGGTAACCTCCAGGTACACTAGTTTTTTTCTTTGTAACCCATACATATATTGGTACGTTAACTGGACCACAGTAAATTACCCTTCAGAACAGGTCAATGCCAAAAAACAATCAAAGTGGAATTGAGAGTTGCAAAATAAAATTTCACAGGTACAGGAAATAAAGGTGGGAATGGAACCAATGGTATTGCTTCCTGCAAGCCCATTGTGGAGCTACAGGTCTGAGTGGCCTTCTTCTCTGTCATTATAAGCATAAAATAATTTCAGTCATCATTGTTCCGCTCATAATTCAAGCTGGGAGATGCTGTGGGATTAGTAATGTGTTGATGACAGCTTCTCTTTAATTCCCATGAATGAGATGATACAACAGCTTACTGCTAAATTGCAATTGTAATGTAGGTAAATGTTCCGAGGAGTGTTATCATATAAAACTGATCAAGAGACTGGCACATTAATATTATTGACCAATGCCAAGATTTTAAAGGAGAGTGCGTGTTGGTGAGCAGTGAAAGAGAAAGAGCGAGAGTGTGTATTGCTTTATAAACAAAGGAATAACACATAAGAAAAGGGACGTGCATGATCCTGAAACTGGAGGTATCACAGTGGCCTGGATAAGCTTGCAGAATTAAGGAGGGGTAAGGCTATGAAAGGAATCAAAATTGAGGATGAAAGGTTTGTTTGACTGTGTGGCAAGGTTCAGCTCCAACTCCATCATCAAGTTTGCTGATGACACCATGGTGGTGGGCCGGATCTCCGACAACGATGAGAAGGCCTACCGGGAGGAGGTGGCTGATTTGGCACTCTGGTGTCAGGACAGCAGCCTCCTCTTGAATGTCACAAAAACTAAGGAGCTGATTGTGGACTTTAGAAGGGCTCAACATCCGAGGACGTACACGCCACTGGAGATAAATGGGATTACTGTGGATAGGGTGAGCAGCTTTAAATACCTGGGAGTCCACATCACAGAGGATCTGACATGGACAACACACATTGCCGCACTGGTGAGTAAGGCAAGCTGAGGAAATTCAGAGTCTCTCTGAGGATCCTTCAGTGCTTCTAGTCTGGGGCTGTAGAAAGCATCTTGTCCGGCAACATCTCAATCTGGTTTGGGAACAGCTCTGCCCAGGACAGGAAGGCTCTGCGGAGAGTAGTGCGTTCGGCTGAGCGCACTATGGGAACTACACTCGCCCCCCTGCAGGACCTATACATCAGGAGGTGCAGATCTCAAACTAGCAACATTATGGGGGACCCCTACCACCCCAGTAACGGACTGTTCCAGCTGCTACGGTCAGGCAAATGCCTCTGCTGTCACGCTGAGAAATAAGAGAGGATGAGACGGAGTTTCTTCCCACAGGCCATCAGGACTTGACTCTTATATCACCAGGGACTAATTTACTGTATTAATTTTTTTTTTCTGTTGTGTCTTTAAAAAAAAATTCTATTCTGTTATGTAGTTTTAGCACAATCCGCAGGCATTGCCACTTTCATTTCACTGCACATCTTGTATGTGTATGTGACGAATAAAGTAGACTTGACTTGACTTGACTCGCCTGCTTACAGCCATCCTGTTCAATCAGCACAACTGTGGTTTTGACTCCAAGCCACTGGCGGGCACCATTGTTCAACATGACCCTCAGGCCATCTTCATTCTGCCCTCCCCCAACACTCTTGAAAATAGTGTTTATTGGCAGATATATCTTTGGAACTTTTCCAAAACACTCTCAGACATTCTCTCTCCCACTTCTCTATAACTGCAACCTTTTACTTAAACTTTACGTAAGCATAATAAATACAAGTATATTCCAACATTATTCACATTAACATTGTTGTCTCCTCACACTCATTGTGTCCTTGACACAGGTCCAAGAATGAGAAGGGCATTCTACCCTGATGAGCTGCCGATAGCCACATTGTTGTTTTAGACGCTCCAAACCATCAATAGTGTCTCTCGAATGTCAGCATTAGTCCCTCTCCAAAAGGCGGAGTACCAAATCCATCACAATACAGTGGGGGCTACTGTACTCTCAGCGTTCTCCTTGATGTCTCAGCCAATACTCATCCCTCACTCGCACATTCCGATCACTGAAGCAGGTCATCTGGTCAGTATCCTGTAGTCACTCCATAAGTGCTTCATAATGACTTTAGTGTTCTTAAGTTGTGAAATAAGTATTCAGATCAAAACTACATCCATATTTGATAACCTGAAGATCATATCTACTCTCTTACCTACAATCTGTGCAAAATATAAACAGTGTCGGAGATCTTTACATTCAGTGCAGTCACAGGAGGAATGATCACACGATTTTAACATCTCATTAGTGTTCTGGTCTCTCTTGGACAACACAAAACCAAATATTAAACGATTGCAATCTTTCTTCCTGGGATCTGTGCAGTGACTATTTTATAAATTGAATCCTCTGGAAACACCACACCAAATGCCATCATTAAAGGCTCTTTGTGAACGGTTTCTGCACACCCTATTTTTTCGCTGAAAGAGGGTGGGATTTCCATGGGGCTTCCGGGTCTGGGCTGAGCATACTCAAGGCAATATTCTTGTTGCCGTGTGTGCAAGTACTCTGCAGGATGTGTGGTCGGCATTGGAAGGATGTGGGGAGCACTAAATTGGATGTTATTGTTTCGTGTCATTCTTCCCTCCTCCATCTAACCCCTCCACCGTCACCACTGCTGTATTTGTACTTATCTATCTGAGGCAGAAACAATGGCAAAGAGCTGAGCTGGCCCACTGTATTCTGTGATAAATAGCATAATTATTTTTGCTTACTTCAAGATAAGATGCGATCCGGGAAAACAGCTCATAGGGATCAGGCATTTTCCAAGGGGGAGGAAAGACAACGACTCCTCTGGCACACTGGTTAGATCATGTGGTCTGTTTATTGTTGAGCAGAGGAAAATAACTTTAGTGTGTGGCAGCCACACGACCTCACATCAAACAGTAGAACAAGCCAGTCCGTCAGTGAATGAAGAATGAGTCACGCACAGATAATACTGCATGGGCTTGGCTGAGGGCCAGGAGCAGAGCACTTTCTCTTGTAAGAAGCAACTATTGAATCTGGAAGTCTTTAAGGGTCTGAAGAGTTTCCTGTTATTCTCTCAGTGCCTTTGGAGAAAATCTTCAATGATAAAAACCCACTTCAAATAGCACAGCGGTGCAACTGATAGAGCTGCTACCTCACAGCTCCAACGATGCAGGTTCAATGCAGATATCCAGTGCAGTCTCTTTAGTGTTCTTTTGTCTCCCCCTTCGATAACAGCAAACTAAACTTTAAACTAATAGTCATTCCTCTTGGGATTTGTGCAGTGAAAGCGTGGAGTTTGTATGATCTTCCTGTCACTGTGTAGATTTCTTCCAACGTTGTAAAGATGTGCCTGTTGACTGCTGTTAATTATGCTTCGTGTTTAGGACAAATGGTAGAATCTGGGGCTTGTTGATGGGGATGCCATGAGAATAAAATATAGGATCAGTGTAAATGGGTGTTTGGTGTAGGCTCAATGGGCCGAAGGGCCTACTTCTGTGCTGTATATTCCATGACTCAGTGCATAAGAAAATAACATAGTTTATAAGATATATAGTTTATAATATATAAGATAGTAGGCACAGGCCTAACACCCCTTTGAGCCTGGTTTGCCATTCAATAAGATCATGATTGATTTATGAGCCTCAGCAATGTTCTGCCATTAATCAGTTGAGCTTAATGCAGTTTAAAAGCTGGTCAAAGACACTGAGAAAATCCTGCTGCTCTTTCAATTATACTATGAAAATCTTTGCCAGGTAGAATGAGCCTTGTGCTTAACATTTGAGCTGATAACTTCACCCTCCTTCAGTGACTGTGAGGTTTGAAACAGCTCAAATCAACACAGAGAACAGGATAATCTTTGCACTCTGCATAGCTCAGCTCTAAAGAAGAACCAACTTTTTTTTATTCATTCAAGAGATATGGCTGAGCCAGGTTGCCCACCTCAATGCCCTTGAGAAGGAGGCAGTGAGCTGCTTTCTTGAACGACTGCACTCCTTCAGGTATTGGTATTTCAGTCTCCATCCTTACTGCCATCTGAGTACTTTCATGAAGGTGTTGAAATATAGTCCCTGTTGTAAAGCAGCAGTCAATTCATACACAGCCAAGCTCCCAAGAGGGTAATGAGATAAATGCTTTGGTTTTAAAGGTTAGTTGAGGGATAAACATTGGCCAGGAGACCAGGCACAGAAGCTGTCCTTTTCAAAACACAGGAACCACTCTGTCTGAGAAGGTTTAACACTTTACCCACATGACCTGTTGTTATCATGTACCCTCAGTACTGCACTGCTATGCCTATAGATATAGATCCCACAGAGCTTTAGTTTAACAACCTTCTCCCATGGATGTGTGATCAGAAAATATAAAAGTGATAAAAAAATTATACTTTTCCAATATCAATGAAAGGACTAGAAACCCATGTTGTTTATTAAAGCAAACAGTCTTCACCAGGAGTACATATGGGACCTTGTTGATGAAAATCAGCTCACTGCAGAATTTCTCAACACTCCATGACCAGACCCATTTCCAGGCATGCAAAGCTCTGGGCTGGAAACACAAGTTCAGGAGTGACCATTTCATTCCTCAGCGTGACCCTCCTGGAGAATCTGTTGTCAAGGATAAGAAACACTTCACTACTGATCTAAGCCTGAAGCTCCCACTGGTGCAGGACATGCCCCTTCTCATTGTCCACAGCCCCAGGACCACACAAGTGGCAACAGTGGCTCAGTTGGTACCCGTCATTCCAGATTGGAATGCCAAGGGTTAAAGCAGCACTGGAAATGCAGCACATAATTCAGGCTGAAACGATTGTAAGATTAAGGAAGATAGACACAAAAAGCTGGAGTAACTCAGCAGGACAGGCAGCATCTCTGGAGAGAAGGAATGGGTGACGTTTCGGGTCACAATAGACAATAGACAATAGGTGCAGGAGTAGGCCATTCAGCCCTTCGAGCCAGCACCGCCATTCAATGCGATCATGGCTGATCACTCTCAATCAGTACCCCGTTCCTGCCTTCTCCCCATACCCCCTCACTCCGCTATCCTTAAGAGCTCTATCCAGCTCTCGAAAGCATCCAACGAACTGGCCTCCACTGCCTTCTGAGGCAGAGAATTCCACACCTTCACCACTCTCTGTCTGAAAAAGTTCTTCCTCATCTCCGTTCTAAATGGCCTACCCCTTATTCTTAAACTGTGGCCCCTTGTTCTGGACTCCCCCAACATTGGGAACATGTTTCCTGCCTCTAATGTGTCCAGAGGCCAGAAGGGTCGAGACCCTTCTTCAGGTAAAGGTTAAAGAAGTTCGACAATGTAAGTGGTGCTGCCTTTCAGAAGGCAATCTCTCTCTTCATTATAGCATGCAGCTCTCCCTACTGCCTCTGAGCTTGCATGCTTCTCCCTGATAGGATCACCTCATGTTGGCTATAAATTCCTTTATACACCTTTCCCTTTTTTTTCTATGACCCACAGGGTTTAGAAATGTGAATTTGGGGTCACTTTGGCAGGACATACCTATTCTATTTTGATAAACTGAACAAAGCCTTCATTAAATGGAATTCCCCAAAAAGTTTGAGTTAAATTGGGTTTCCTATTTGATATGCTGTACCAATTATAATTGCCATGGACCATTTCAGCAAAAGCATTAATGGGTAATTCCCAGGAAATTCCAGGCGATGAGTTTCCAGATCTCTGGTTATGTTTTGTTGGAAAATGAACTTCCTCTGTTGTGCAGAGAAATAGGACAACCTACAGCATAACAAAAGGGAAAGTTGACTTTCCGCTTTTCCTGGCCCAAAAACTGGGCTGGACAAGAATCAAAGACTAGTATAAGCACAGCAGAATGCCACTCAACCCTTCATGCTCAGCAACCCCTGCTCTTTCCTCTGATCCTGCATTGAACTTTACTTTTTAACTCGATATCCAATTTCCATTTCAATTTTATAATTACTTTTATTTCCACCACCCTCTGAGACATTTTATCCAACTCACCAATTTACGTGCCAAAAAAAATCCTGATCTGATTTCTGATACTTTTGCCAGGTTTCCAAACTCTAAGACTCCTGGAAAGAATTTCTCCAATCTACTCTCTCAAATCAACTTGCAATTTAAAATTTTTTAAACTAAATATCTTATTAACCATCTTTGCTATATACTACCTAATAACCGCGACTTCAATTAAACATCAGATTTAAATCCTACAATGGAAAAAATTGAGGGCCGGGCCAATATTTTCTCTTTGATCGCCATCACTCATCATTGGGAGCTTTTTATGTGAACATTGAATTTTCAAGTTCCTCAGTTTGTCATGGCAACTCTACTTCATAAGCAATGTATTTCTTTGTTATTGCCACATGTACCGATACAGTGAAAAACTTTGTTTTACATGTTTGATAGCCAAATCATACCACGCACGAGTACAATTAAACCATCCATACACGTGTACTCTAAGCTAGTGCAAAGCAAAAGGAAACAGAGTGCAGAATGTAGTGTTACAGCTGCAGGAAAAATCCCCCCAAAATGTGCAAGGATCGCAATGAGGTAGATTGGGAGATCAGGAATACTTAGCTTATGACAGGTCAGTTCAATAAACCTGATAAGCACTGAGCTTTGAGAGAGTCGGGGTGCTGAAATGCATGTAAATACAAGTCCTTTCTTGATTTTTCCACTAATACGCCAACATATGTCTGAGAGGAATTCTTGAGAAATATCTGGTGGAAATCCAGATCCAGAGAATTGGCTTTTATTGTTTAGAGCTCAGTAATGTGGACCACCTTCTTTCAAAATATACACCAACATTACGAGAGGAAGGGGAGGGCAGGCAGACATTGTCAGATTCTAACATCTTCCCAATCCCATCTACTCTTCTGAAAGGAATATGGGTTGTGGATATTTAAATACCCATTTCCCCCTCCTAGTAGAGATTCAAAAAGAGTCCTAAAATGGACAGAAATTAAACCTAAAATCATCACCTATCCTGATTCATCTTTGGATCCTTTGCATCCACTTTAAAGTACAGGGAAAACATCAGTTCAACCTCTCATGCATAAGACACTTAGGTTACCTACGATGCTGCCCTAGCAGCATTATCAATATAGATTTTCTTCTCAAATGATTGAATTGGAGCTTAACCCCCAGGCATCCGATCCAGGAGCAAGTGCACTAATAACTGATAGATGGTTAACACTTGGCTGAGCCTGAAGTAAAACAAACAGCTCCATGCCGATCCACATGGTCCACTTTGCTTGTTTTTTTCCCCTTTCTCTCTTCAGATGCCCTGCTTCCCTGCATTGTTGATTCAAGGAACATCCTTTCTCACCTTTCAGGGTGGAATTAATATTCATCAGTGGCGATGGGAAAATGAACAAAGAATTGGGCTCATCAGATAAGTAGATTTCGTCTCACAAATAGCACAATCTTCTAGGCTCTGTAATCTCTCTCCCAAAATATGTTTAACAATTTTCATTCCAAATTAGTAAATTCCTGATAAAGGTCCACTGTGCATCAAATTTCATTAGTTTTCTAAAATGAATTATTAATTCTCTCTGATCTACCTTTCTCCTTTCATTTCAGGTACTTTTGGAACGCTGCTGAATTCATATGATGGCAATCCGTCGGCTGGAAAATAAAGCAGCACAGGCCAAAGGCCATATTTTGAGAGTTTAATGACTACTGGTTGCAACATGGCCTGTTTCGGCATCTCGAATGCCCAGGAACAAAGAAGACAGCAAAAAGTGGTGAACACTGCCCAGTACATCACCGAAACCGACCTACCCACCATCGATGGGATCATATCATATCATATCATATCATATCATATATATACAGCCGGAAACAGGCCTTTTCGGCCCACCAAGTCCGTGCCGCCCAGCGATCCCCGCACATTAACACTATCTATCCTACACCCACTAGGGACAATTTTTACATTTACCCAGCCAATTAACCTACATACCTGTACGTCTTTGGAGTGTGGGAGGAAACCGAAGATCTCGGAGAAAACCCACGCAGGTCACGGGGAGAACGTACAAACTCCTTACAGTGCAGCACCCGTAGTCAGGATCGAACCTGAGTCTCCGGCGCTGCATTCGCTGTAAAGCAGCAACTCTACCGCTGTGCTACCGTGCCGCCCTGCAGGAGTCGCTGCCTCACAAAAGCAGCCAGCATCATCAGAGACCCACACTACCCTGGCCACACTCTCATTTCACTCCTGCCATTGGGAAGAAGGTATAGGAGCCTGAAAACTGTAACGTCCAGGTCCTGGAGCAGCTTTGTCTTATAATAATCAGGCTATTAAACATTACAACCTCCAAATAAGCTCTGAATTGCAGAGGACTGTTTTTATCTTTGCACTATTATTGTCTGTTTTATTTTTATATTTTACTGAACTTTTTGTTGTTTATTATAGTGTTTACAGTGTACTGTGTTTACATATCTGTTGTGCTGCTGCAAGAAATAATTCCATTGTTCAGTTGTCTGTTCAAATGAAAATAAAACATTCTTGACTTGACTCTGGATTCTTGATCCCATCCTCACCCAGCATTTCCAGTTGAGTGTGTTGGCGTTCACTCGGCTTAATCAGCAGGATACTGACTTCCGAGTCTTTAAGTGGCAGTTGTACAATCTCACGTCAGCGCTCACTGTCGCACAGAGAGAGTACTGTGTTTCTGCAGGTGTTGGGTGAAAGGCACTCATGGCACTGAAACGACGTTACCATCATCAACTTGTTTCCTGGTTAACATATGGTCGGAACTGTAAATAAGGTTGAGCAGCCAGCTGCATATTCATTTGCTGTTTGTAGGTCTTTATTCTGAACTAACAGTCCTCCACAATGATTCTCTCCCACAATAGCATAAAATGTTTAAAAGGCTGCATTGGCTGTGAGGATTTATGTGTAGGTAACATTATGCATTTAATGCTGCAAAACACTCCAAGGTATTTCAACAGGGTTTTCTCAAACTAAAGCTCCATCACGAGATATTATTAGAACAGTAGCCCAAAAGCTTCATCATCAAGAGAGTTTGTTAAGGAGCTTCTTAAATCCAGACAGAGGCAGAGTGGTGGAGAGAATTCCAGAGTTTCTGCAGCAATTAGATCCAGGGAACAAACAGGAGGTAAGAATTGGAGGCGTGGTGGAATCTGAGAGTTGGAAGACAAGTAGAGACAAAACAAAGCGGGAGGGGGGTCATATCCTGAAGGGATTTGGAAAGAGTGATGAGATGTGTTAATGCTCTTGCATTGCTTAACTGGGAACCTGGGTGGGTCAGTAAGCAGGGGGGGGGTTTAAACTAAATCTCTTATTAACCATCTTTGCTCTATTAACCCCGACTTCAATTAAACATCAAATTTAAATCCTGTAATTGAATAAACAGCTATTAACTCAGTTAATAGAAAGGGGAGGGAGGAGCGAAGAGTCAAAGCCAGGTATCTGCAATAGGCATAGTTAGTAAAACAAGTGCTTCTTGCTTTTTATCACTCAATAGGATAAATGGACGTATTTCTCTGCAATGCAATACCTTACCCTTCCTTTCGGCTGTAAGAAGCTGGATGAGAAATTACCTCTGCTTTTCCCGAACATTCTTATGAATTTTAAAATATATTTTCTTTTAAATGACAAATTTTTCTCTCTGAAGATTCTAAATGGCTTATTTAGTTCTATTTAACTTGGTACTGGCTGCCTCCAACACAGCCTGGTTTCTGTAGTTTAGTGTCACTTTCCTCATTGAACTGCCTTAGCAGGAACTGATGCACACACCATCTGACTATGATAAGCCAACTTTGGGACAGATGCCAGCACGAAAGTGATCAACAGCTGAAGTTCATTGCCGGGAAATCTTGTCAGGACCAGAACACTGATCTCATTCGAGAAACAGTTCAATGCTATATCAGGGCAAGAGTAGAGTTGGCATTCTGGAAGAATGAAATAAAATTGACTGACAACCCTTCTTCATCCAAACATCTTGTATGATTTCAGCCAAGTGAGACAATGGAAAATGTTCAGTCTTTCTGTAATTATTTTTCTTGAATCCTGATCAAGTGGTGACGTGATTCACAAACTCACAGCTCCATATCAGAGTGAAGTAGAGTATGTATAGCTGGTTGTTAAACTGTCCCACACTTCATCGTCAAATTCTGTCAGGTGGTGTTGGCGACAAAGTTAGAGCTGCAGGATCATGAAAGTTTACAGCACAGAATGTGGCCATTTCTCTCTCACTCTCGTGACTGCCTTTTAAAAGAGGTTGGTCACACATCACTTTTTTCATCCATGTCTGTCTGTCCTCACACTCAGATTCTACTTTCCCGTCAAAATTAATTGCCAAGTTGTTCGTTGTTGAGAGAAGGTATAAATTGTAAATGGTTCCCTCTTCAATCACCAGGCATTGCTCATACCATAGTTGAGATGTCATCGAGGACAAGGCCAAAAATGGATGTCCCAGTGAGAGAAAGTTTTTTTTTCACTTCATGGCATCACGCAGTAAGTACTGACTCGGCTGCTCAATGTACATTCCATTCCATTTTGCATTCAGCAGAAAGAACATAAGCTACATAAGCAGGAGTAGGCCAGTCAGCTCCTCGCACCTGCTCAGCCAATCAATAATATAATCGCTGATCTTTTGCGTCAGTGCCACTTTCTTACACAAATCCATACCATTTGATACCCTCAATGTCCCAAAATCTATCGATCTTTTGGTTTACATACAGCAGCTGAGCCTCCACAGTCCACTTGGGAAGAGAAATTCCCAACCCCTTAAGTGAACAAACATCTTCTTGAGTTCAGAATGGCCAACCCCTGATTTAAAGACTGTGTTCAAGACACCCCAAGACAGGTAAGCAGCATTCTGCATCCACCCTGTCAAACTTTTTTGTATGAATTTTGTATGTTTCAACGAGATCACCTCTCATTCATCCAAGCTCTAGAAAACCTTCCTTGTACAACAAATCCATGATATCTGTATGATGAACTATCATAGGAGAATGAATCAATACTACCCACTTAACATTAGCAACTAAACACAAAATCATCCGCTAAACTTGGTTTGTTCCCTGCAATAATGTTTAATACAGACAAGATCAGTGACAAATAATCACAGGAGCCTATTTCGATGCACCTCATGAATCCATTTACTAATTGCCCTTAACTCATTTAAACGATGCAACATGTCCAAGTATTATAAATGGAAAGGGAAAATGCATTTTTAAGTTGGTCCCTTTGAACCCGCAGGGAACCTTGGTGGGTTCATTTGCTTACTCAGCAGAATTAGAGTTGAGTTGAGCGCATACTTCCTCGCAAGGAATGGCTTCAGCTATCATGTCCATTCATAGGTGAGGAGCCAAATATTCCTATGATAAGGTTCTTGCCAGCATAATCCTGTGGAGAGAATTTGTTGAATCTGACAAAGGGACCCGACCTGAAAGATTATGTCCATTTCCCACCACAAGTACCGCTGGCCTGCTGAGCTCAATCTACTGCTCCACTGCAGTATCTCCTCAAGGTATGCCTACTTTGAAGAAGTTTTCCTCCTCTCTCCCACAAAAGTTCTGTGAGACCATCTCTCACAGCATCCCCTCTGTGCACTTCCAGCTTTCTCCCCTTACAATCAGTCTGAAGAAGGATCCCGACCCGAAACATCCCCTATCCATGTTCTCTTAGAGATGCTGCCTGATCCGCTGAGTTACTCCAGCACCCTGTGCCTTTGTTGTTAAACGAGCACCTGCAATGCCTTGTGTCTCCTCCAGCACTTTGCTTTTTACACTGCTGGACGTGTTAGCCGCCGGCAGGGGAGGATGGTGGGGGCTCTGTTGTTTTCCTCAAACAGGCACAAGCAGCAGCCCCACCCATCAGCGCATTGCTGGTTTCCTGTGAAACCATTTCATTTTGCACTCTGAGATTTCCAGCTAATGAGCAACAATTAGCAATTTC
The DNA here is from genome assembly GCF_053455715.1 of Rhinoraja longicauda. Taxonomy (NCBI): domain Eukaryota; kingdom Metazoa; phylum Chordata; class Chondrichthyes; order Rajiformes; family Arhynchobatidae; genus Rhinoraja; species Rhinoraja longicauda. The sequence continues at coordinate 34,339 of NW_027601502.1, read as the reverse complement.
AGGTGAAACCCAAGTGCTTGCAGCAACTCTTAATTATTTAACACTGCTAATAGGCAAGACAGAAATGTGGCAATTGGCAGAAATTATTTTGTTTACAGAGACACGGTGGCGCAGCAAAAGAGTTGCTGCATTCCAACACCATAGACCCAAGTTTGATCCAGACTAAGGCTGCTGTGTTTATGGAGTTTGTATGTTCTCCCCGTGACCTGCGTGGGTTTACTCTGGGAGCTCTGGTTTCCTCCCACACGCCAAAGCCGTACACGTTTGTAAGTTAATTGGCTTGGTATAATTGTAAATTATCCCTAGTGTGTGTAGCATAGTGTTGGTGTGCGGGCATCACTGGCCAGCACTGACCAGGTGGGCCGAAGGGCCTGTTGCCACACTGCATCTCTAAACTGAACTAAAGACAGTATTGTTTTTGAGACAGTCCTGTTAAGATCTATCCGTACATTGACATCCTGAAGGCAAGGCCCGTGATTGAGTGCATGCATTCCAACCACTACTTGTATTTAAAACATCTCCAACATAACCAAATATCCCAGTGACCTTACCAGGAGCAACATCAAACAAAGTTTGACTCAGAGACATTATTTTATGACTGCTGACCAAAATGGCAAGATCCTCTTGGAGGAGACTATAAACCATTGGGCTTTAATAACAAAACTTGTGAGCCTCTGGCAGGGCAACAAGGGTGTGTTGATCACAAGATCAGAATTAATCAAATCCTGGCTTTGATCAAGAGATTCCAGTTTTTTTTTAAACCAGTGTTTTTTTTGGATCCCATCTTGTTGTTCCATCTGTTCTTAATCACAGCTTGTAATTCATGCAGAAATTGTGTTTTTGTTATTTGAGAACTTTTTTGAACCAATGGTGCAAATAAATATATTCCATAATTCTTATTTTAATCACTTTTTATCAATCATGATGCAAAATGTCAGGCATTTTACAAGTTTTGTGTGTGTGGCTGTCAGCATTTACTGTCCTTTCCCAATTCTTTTTCCAGCTGGGAAACAGATGATTTTTAAAAAAACTTTTAAAAAAGTGATCAGAACCTCCTTCCTCACAGGTCCTAGATGAAGTTTTTTTTTAAAGCAGACCAATGATTTCATGGTCCTTATGCAGAAGCAAGCTTTTCATTTCCTGGGGATGCATTACCAAGTGCCTTTCTTATTCAGTGCCATCAATTTCCAAGCCAACATTTCCTTTCTATTTGTCCAATCTTTCAAAACTTGTTGGTTAGCACTTTGTCAGACGTTGACCACTGCACATCGTATACTGCACATCTCATCTGTTTGAGATGCACTCTGAACCTCCACCAATCCACTGACTCTGGAGGCATCATTGATGTGGCAGAGCTCAGCCATTTGTTATTATAGCAGGCAAAAAGTGCAAAGTGCAACAGCTGACAAATGCCTGTTGCCAATATTTTGTGGTTGAGTCAACGTTGATGCAAGTCAACACTGCAAGCACAAATTTCAATTATCCATTTCAATGTATATGACATTGAACACTCTTGACGGATGCAACTTTGATCTTGGATCACTTAGAATCTTAGATGCTGCCATAATCCTCCTCCGCCCAGCATATGCTCATCTTGTTTCACCAAGTGTTGGCTCAAATGATCCAGTGTGAGCAGTTTAGAGTTGCTTTGATTCATTGACAGTAAATGGTCCATGCTCATAGGTAATTCATCTTCACTTTGACAGGATTGTTTCAGACTCACTGGGAGTCTGCACCTCCTTTGCACCTGGGCTAGCCTGGGTTGACAATGTCAGTTTAGTTGCCAACAACCCAAGCATGGAATAGGCTGTACATGTTTACCTGGTACCAGACAGCAGATCTAAGGAGGCCTGTCCTTAGATTGTGAAAATCCAATGCTATTTTGCTGAGTTTACAGGAGGGCTTACAAATTGCAGATCTTTCATTGTCAAGAGCTTCACTTTAGAGCTACTTTGCCTCCAAAATGAGAGTCCTTAACCAAGGCAATGACTGGTGTCATCCACTAGACTCGGAAATACATGGGCTCATATGTAATCAGTGTGGAACTTGCTTGGGGAAGATAAAGAGCAAAAGAACCATGCCAGCAATGTGAATCTGCATTGGTTTCATGGTGATTAAACAAGGAGTTTGTATGCTGGGGTCATAAAGAACAGCATCATTGCATTTTATCACCCGGGCAACAATTCCCCAACATTAATCAATGAAATTTCTCCATCTCTCCCATCACAAGTTGGCTTGACCTTACCATGTACACAGAGGCACAACTCCATCCAAACCTGCTTCATTAATCTGGTTACAACTTAATTCATCATTCAAACTATTGCCCACATCAGACATGCTCTGCTTTGTTCCCTTACCTAGTTTCCTGTCCTCAAGTGACATGGACCTTGATCTTGCCCAGGATCCCCTATAATGATATCGCCATATGGTAACAAGACTGTGCTAACGCTTCCTTGCCTTGTGTGCACAGGATATGTTGTGCTCCACACCACAAATCATGTAAACTCAGCTTTCCACATCTTCTATATTACTGACCTTTAAAGGGATTTGCAAACACAAATGCAGAGTGTAGGTTTTGTTAACCACAAAATATTACATTCATTCGGCAACTTGTGAACATCCGGCAATCAAAGCATCAAATTGGCATCTCTGCTCCCAACAACTATTATTAACCCTTCCAAATCCCTCAAAATGCTGCAATCAGGTTTTTTGATGAGGATTTCTGGGTTGAGTTTCTAAAGTCTTTCTGCCGCACAGAGATATCCTCTGGTGCAGTGAGAGAGATAGTGAGGAAAATATGGAAGACACTGCCATACAGAATGGTTAAGGAAAGTTGTGTTGATATGTTTAAGGGAAAGCTAGGAATGCTGGTAAAGAATGCATTCGGACAGCCATTTCCCATCTCTTACAGAATATCCCAAAACCTTTTACTGGCAGCTAAGTGCCTTTGAAGGTAATATAGCAATTGCAACAGATGATCTGTACAGCAATGCAACAATGACTGAATAATACAATTTTTCCAAAAAAAAAATCCCAGAGCGTAGGAGGCTGAGGAATGTCCTTATTGAAGTATACAAATTCATGAGGGGTATGGGTAAAGTGAGCACTCAGTATTTTTCCCCCATAGGGCAGAGGTTTTAGTTGAGAGATTTAAGAGAGACCGAGGGGCAGCTTTTTCCACTCAGAGAGTAACCCATATCTGGAATAAGTTGCCAGAGGAAGCCACAGAAGCAGATACAATTATGACTTTCAGAAGATATTTGGACAGATACATGGATAGGAAGGAATTAGAGGGATATGGGTCAAATGCAGCAAATTGGACTACCCAAGAAATGGGCCGAAGGGCCTGTTTCCATGTTGCACTGCTCTGTGATTCTAAGTGTTGAATAAAGGGTAAATAAAAGCCAGAATGACCCATTTGTATAGCAAAGAACTGCAGATGCTGGTTTACACCGGAGATAGACACAAAATGCTGGAGTAACTCAGGCAACACCTCTGGATAGAAGGAATGGGTGACGTTTCGGGTCAAGACCCTTCTTCCATATCTCTCGTTTCCCCTCTCCCCTGACTCTCAGTCTGAAGAAGTGTGTCGACCCGAAACGTTACCCATTCCTTCTATCCAGAGATGCTGCCTGTCCCGCTGAATTACTCCAGCATTTGTGTCTATCCATGAAAATTATGTTCTCTTCCTTGATATAATGAAGAGTGGTCTCGCATGACTGAGAGAGCAGAAAGGGCATTAGTTTAACATTTCATCAGAGACACACCTGCAACAGTGCGCAGTCCCCTTCATACTGCAATGCTTAGAGTTATTTTGAATAAAAAGATACTTGCCAGGTCATTTTAGAGGGCATGCGAGAACCAAGACAGATCAGTCAGGTACAGGTTTCTCTTCCTGATTAAACTAATTACCCACCCTCTGCATCAATTTGAACTCTTGTCCCTTGATTATTAGACTGGACATCTGGATTACTTGCATGGAGATTAATGAAGCATGGTGCGAATAGCTCACATGCAGTTTAAACACCAGCATCAACAGAATGCAATGATTCAATTCAATGATACTTTATTGTCACATGTACCTAGGTACAGTGAAATGTTTTGCGTACAACCTGGTAAAATCATGTGGCAAACCTCGCCTAGGCAGTACAAAAGTGTCACAATGTTTTGCCGCCAACAAAGTTACACAAAAGTTAATCGAACCGTCCCATCTACTGCTTGCCGCTTCACGTGGGAGCAGGCCACCCGGCCCCGATACCATCCCCCCCCCCCCCCTCACTCCAAGAACCCCCCCCCTGACGGTTCCCCCTCTGTTCTCGACCTGCAGATGGCCTGTCTTGAACCTTTAAGCTGAAGCACAAAGTTTAATACTCAGTAACGCGTGTAAATTTACTCTGGATTACTGGAACGCTTAAATAAATATCACAAGGATGTAAAAGTTGTGGCAAATGCAAGCACTTCCAGGTCACAGAGGTTATTGGCAAGACGGAGGACAACCATGCAGCACCCTTAGGCAGCTCTGAAATAATTATATAATGTAACTCACCAGGAAACCACACAATGTGACTAGAAGTGTTTTCATTAATGAAAGACAAGCTGGTGTCAAACAATACAACAGTCCTCGATTATGGTTAGGGTATCAGTGTGGTTCAGGTTGGAAAGGTTTATTCAAAAGGAAGATGTTCAAAACTGCTGCAAACTGGTTGAAGGGATTAGCTGTAACTCACTGTAATTATGTTGATTGAGAGGCCAGGCCAGATACTCTGCCCTGTCTGTCTATCACCCCCTGCCCTCATTCCAAGTGTTTTCCTGCAAGTGAAAAACGTCAGTGTCCTGCTCACGTGGCAGCCAATCAGTTTGTTTAATTGTCGGCTGCAGCTGGGACTCATGGATTGTGAGCCAGGAACATTTCATAAATGTACAGAGCTAGTAATGTCTGCAAGCAACACTGGCAGAGCCTACAATGTTGCCTCGAGAATCAAGAAAGACATCTGGCATGTTCTCCAGTAGGGGGGGGGGGAAGAGCAGTTGGATGTGCTCATCTCCACAATCAACATTATGGAAATATTAGATTATTTTGTCAGGTTGGTCCTTGGGCAAGAGCCGCAAAGTCATGCAGCACAGATCCAGGCCCTTTAGCCTTCATTGCCCATCACAGATACGGACCCTTTAACCTACATCGTCCATCACAGATACAGGCCCTTTGGCCTAACTCATCTATTCTGACCAATATGTTCCATCTTTGCCAATCTTTTGCCCATATCTTCACTTTCCGGTTCCTAATCTTGTTTTTTTCTCGACTAGAACCAGCCATCGTTCAGTTATTTCTCCCTCTGTAGTTCCTCTGATTTCCTTTAAAATCACCAGTGATGGCACAATCAGATAACACAAAAAATGATAAACAATTGGAGGGGAGTTTGGGTGTCCCGGCAAAGCCCAAACCTATCCAGACGTGTAGAAACAAGGAACTGCAGATACTAGTTTATAAGAAAAGACACAGAGTGCTGGGAGTAACTCAGCAGGTCAGGCATTTCTGGAGAACATGGATAGGTGACACTTCGGGTCAGGACCCTTCCTCTGACTCAGCCGATCAGACTGTACAAACTGTTCAGACTCTCTATTTGTGGAACCTAACAGTCAGAAACCCAGCTTTTCCCCCCATCTCTTCCTAGTTGTGGTCATCTAGCTCACTACAGATTGAAGAAAGAAGCTGGCCTGCCAAACATCTGTGCAGAGAAAGTTGCGGTGCTCACCACACCATGGAAACATGAACCCGATGACATCTAGTGTGATCTTTCATATAAAATCAAACTAAATTTGAAATACAGAAGTCCTGAAAAAGAAAGCCTTGTGCTTTTTTGCATCTTTTGCAACCTCAAACAGCCTAAAATGTTAACAGTAAATAAAGGACATTTCCAGTGGCCAATAAAGTAACACAAGAAGCAGGACAGGAAATTTAAGCATGCTCCAACAAAACAGCAATATGATAATGTACATACAACTTGGTTTGCGATATTGATTGAGAGATAAATATCGGTTATCACACCAAGGCAAATCTTCTTGGTTGGTTCCATCTAGCTGAAAGCACAAAGGGTTAGTTTCATAGCCTCCAATAGTGCAGTAGTCACTCAGCACTGTACTGGAGGGCCAGTCCTCTCCAGACTTTTGTGGACAAGAGTCTGGAGAGGAACCTATAGCCTACAACCATCTGACTCAGAAAAGAGTATCATCAGCCGAATCAGAACTGAGAGAATTTTCAGGAATTCTAGTCTAATTTAATATCTTGCCAGGAGTAACCTTTCCTCTTCTATTTCACAACGCACGTGTAAAATATCCAACTGCTCCAACCCTACACATACTGCTGTACAGAAAAGGCACTGTGAACAGAGAGGTATTCCACCAAATGGAGGGCTTGAATCAGACCTCTTGTTAAAGCCTGTGACACCCTTCTTGCTCAGTGACATCCTTTAGTCAGCTTTGTGGAGTATTTTCAGAAATTAGCATCTGTCTCGCAATCAGACTTCAAAGGAGTGAGACATGGCAATAACACATCTCAGTAGGAGCATTGGGATTTTCCTACAATTTAACTTGTAATCATCTTTCAACTTCGCAAGTGTCAATTACACTCAGGAACTTTAGTCTGCTATTTTATTTGTCCCATTAATTTTGAAGCAGCAAAGTTTTCTACTCTACTCACATCTGGATCGAGGAATTGGGAATTATGCTCTCTGCAACCTTATTTGGACTCAGGAGATCAATGCATCTTCCTCAGTAACCTTGCCTCATGTCAGAAAACCCTCATGCAAAATTGCTCATGGCAAAATATTTCAATGCTACATCACTATGATTGAGAGAGCAAAGGAAAAGGTCATTCAACCCATGATACCTCTGATAACTCTTCAAAACATTATCTAATGAGTTGCATTCCCTTGTTCTTTTCCAGCAGCACTACAATTTTTCTCATCCATTTTCTTAAATATAACTGGGTAATTTACATTGGATCATTATGCATTTTGTGCAATACATTTCCTAGACATCTTATACAATTGCCTTCAGCCATGAAGATTGAAAGGAAAAGCAGGCACGAGGGACCGATTGCCCTACTCCTACTTATATTCAAGTGTACATTGATCCTTTAACAAAAGCTGCAATTGACTATATTCCCATCACCTGCAAGATGATAGAATAAGTGGAGCATCAAAGTGGAAAAACGTGACTAATGATGCAAAGACAATAGCTCAAATCTTACCATAGCTGCTGATGAATTCAGTTAAATGTCTATATCGGGAATTAAAAGGCCTGTCTCAGTAATGGTGACTATCAAACTTCCAGATTGTAATTAAAAACCCATTTGGTTTACCATATGCCCTTCAGGTGCCACCTTTACCTGGCCTTTCCTGAGAGTTCATACCCATACCAATGTAGATTTCCTCTGAAAGTACCACAGTTCACTCAGGGAATAAGCAAGAAAGGCCGTCCTTGCCAAGGATGCTGCATGAATGTGTTATAAAAATATCATCAGCCAGGGCATTGCAAATCACTGCACAATGATTTTTTTTGTGGTGGAAGGTGAGGGAGGAAAGTCTGTGGTTATAACTCACCTCCTGCGCCCTCAAATGTCCAAGATCAGGTCAGGAAGCAGGTTACGTCGTCCACGGCGCACGGAAGTGTGAAGTGGCAGCTGGAGGCGTTGCAGGGGGAAAATGGTGGTATCGAGACATGGTAGTGGTAGAGACATGGTGGTGGCAGAGACAGCCATGAGAGGCCCTACAGCAAGCAACCAGATGAGCAAGTGGATCGAGCGCAGCCTCTGGCAGCCACACGGAATGGCAGTGGAAGGAGCAGGCAGCATCACCCTGGGCCAGGCCACCCCTACTTCATTGATCCAGAGCCACCAGAACACAGGGCTTAAAAGTGAAAAATATAAACATTTGCATGCCTCCTCAGGCTTGGGTCAGATTGTTCAGAGACTTGGAAGGTGCAAGGTAGCACCAGAACGTGGCAACTCTGTGTGCTGTTTCAGGAGAGGATCTATTGTACTCAAGTTTTGTATAAGTTGATGGATCGTATGCAGAACAAGCATTTCACTGTATCTCTATCGACCTGACAGTAAAGAGACCATTTTCATTCATTGGATAAGTTAAAGTAGACCACCCAGAATTCTTTTTTTATACGAGGGATCTTAGTCTCAGCCTCTGAACAACATTGTAATAACATCTGCACATTATTGCACAGGGCACCATGATTCCAAGCAGGAACTTTACATTCTGTTTAAGAAGAGTTTCTCTCTTTTTTTCCCCCCTCCTAAATTGAGCACCAAGCAATCACAGGGCATGTGGATAGAATTTATGAAATGACAGCTACAAAAACAGCAACCCGATCACAGAGTTCAATGCCACAAATCCCAGAAGTGAAGCTTGAGCAGAATATGTGTAATTTGAAACCCAAAATACTCATTAAGATATGCAAGATGTACAGTTCTGTATATTGTATATATAACAATGCATAAAACATTTCACATTATTTATAATATGCTCTTTCCCCTGTCGCATATTGAATGCATGCTCTTCCCTTTAACAATTTATGCAAGATGTAGTATATATAATTGGCAAAATGTGCACTCTATTCTGTATAATAGATAAAGTGAGCTGTCTATTCAAAATATAGTGTACAGTAAGCACTGTATATACAGTGCTCTTCATAATGTATAAAAAGATTTCAGATAAAATTATAGGATATTTTATGACCACTAGAGAGACAAACCATCCTTTGCTTTAATGTCTCAGCTCAAATATGTAATTTCCAACAGTGCAGTACAGAGGCTGGGACGTTATGTTGCAGATGTAGAAAACATTGGAGAGGTTGCAATTGGAGTATTCTGTTGAGTGGGGTCATGCTATTATCAAGAAAGATGTCATTAATTTGGAAAAGGTGCAGAAAGGATTCACGAGGACTCAAGGGGCTGAGCTATAGGAGGAGGTTGAGCAAGCTAAGACTTTATTGCTTGAAGCGATGAAGACTGAGGAGTGACTAGAGGTGTATATCATGAGGGGCATAGATTGGGTGAATGCACGTAGTCTTTTCCCCCCCAGAGTTGGGAATCAAGAACTAGAGGGCAAAGGGTTAAAGTGAGAGGGAAAAGATTTAACTGGAACCCGAGACGCCACTTTTTCACTGACAGTTTTTACATTTATGAAATGAGTGGTAGGAAGAAATGGTTGAAGCAGGTACAATAACAACATTTAAAAGATGTGTGGACTGGTACATAAATAGGAAAGGTTTAGAGGGATATGGGGCAATTAGGACTAGCTTTGGTAGGCATCTTGGTCAGTATGAACAAGTTGGACAGATGGGCCAATTTTTGTGCTATATTATTTTTATGATAGAAACAGTCTAGGTTGTCAGAGTCGGGTTAATAATTGAGCAGAGATGGCAGTTTTTATCTTAATGACACGACTTTATCAGAGTTATCAATCTAGCGTACCATTAAAGTAAAATTACCTTTGTATTCAGATTTCAAAATCAATATTTCTTTGGCTCTTTAGTAGCATTGGTATGGCACTTTGGTTCTTTAGTAAACTATCTTGTTTCAAAAACAATCTCAGCTCAACACTACAACTCAGTGCAGTTAGTATGAGTCACATTATTTCTACGAAACAAGACATTGTTTAAATACAATCGGTCCAATTCTTTGTGCTTGACCCTTGTACTAAGCTGCTCTTGTTACAGCAATGCAGGTCCAGAGGGGTGTGGACCATCCTTCCCTTATCTGGCTCCCATTCCTCCATTTTTATCAGATTCCATAATCTATAGTCCCCCCCTTTGTGGACTCCATTTATCACCTCCATGTCTCTGTTGCTATCTTTGAATTCTCCAATTTCATTCCAACCTCAGTACTCACACGTTTCACCCGTCACACTAGACACCCTGCTCCTTACCCCTCCTCTGTACACTCATCTCCCATCCCTGGGTCAAATATTTTCCTTTTATCTCCCTTCCACCCCGTATCTCTACATTTAACACCTCCCCTTCTCTTTTTTTCTGACAACCTCTTGTCTCCTTTTTACCTCTCGCATTTGACACTTGCTCCACCAATCCGCCAATCAACCCTTTCACCTGCATCCTCCTACCATTTTTCAAGCTTTGCACTACCTCCACTTCTCTTGCCAGCTTTCTCCCTCCCCCTATTCCATCAGTTTGAAGATGTGAATAGAGAGAAGTCATTCAGATTCACCCCCCTCAGACCAGGGGCATTTAACAGATGATTTAATACGTCTTTAAAATCATGATGGGTATCGATATGCATCTCGTTATGAGGAAACAGTTTTTCCGCAATAGCGGAGTCAGTAACCAGAGGACAAAGATTCAAGAGAATGAGAAAAGAAACTAGAAAGAAATGAGAATGAAAGATTTGCATGGTGAGTTGCTGTCATGTGGAAAGTACTCCCGAGAGGCAGTTGGAAAAACACTGAATCTGAGTCAGATCAGAAACAGCTGCCGATAAAGGGAAGTTAATCGAGCTAATTTTCAGAGGGATATAATGCACTAAAAAAATAATAAGTTCTAAATTAGTTACATGAACTGTGTGATTAACTTACATCAGTAGTTGCTCCCCACAAGAGGCGGTGCCACCGATCTTGCAGACTATGTCATACGCAAAATACTATGCTGCCACTCGTCGACCCATGATCTTTTTCACCGAGAAAGTCAAAGACAGTGGCCATGTAGGAGCAGTACCTCCAGCACGGTCCCCTCCAAGTTGCACAACCATCCTATCTTGGGAAAATATGACTGGTCCTTCTTTGTTGCTTCTCCAAAATCCCGATACTCTCTCCCCAACAGCTCTGCAGAGTACCTTCACCACAGATTGCAGCCAATCATCACTACCGTGTGAAGGCATTTACAAAAGGCAACAAATGCTCTAAAGCATTATTGTTTTCTCTTGTTGGTTCAAAACTCTGGAATTCCCCGATTACATCAATAAGGAACCATTCCACCCAATATTTACAAGACTTTCAATCCAATGCAGTCCCTTGCTATTTTTTTCCCCACCTGCTTGTGTGACATAAGTCACAAATGTTGAGTACAATTGTTATTTAGAGCTTCAACACACCTTCCATTCTCTACAATGCCACTGCCTTTGACATGCTATTTATGATTTATTCACAGTATCAGCCCTTTCTAGGGGATTAACTCTGCATTCTTACTGCCTGTATCTCTCGCGCAGCGCCCATTTTCTGTGCCGCTACAGTAACTGCTGCCATCTGGAATTTTGCCCCTAAATTTCTGTCATCTCCTTTCAGGTTCTCTTTAAAATTCATCCATGCCAATACCTTATTATTTGGATAGATGTCAAATTCTGTCTGACAAAGCTCCTGTGAAATGACTTAGGGCATTTAACTGATAGGATTGGTTTAGAGATGTAGTTATATTCTGTTGCCACACAAGAGTGGGCATTATTCAGACATCTTTGAGCTTACTTTGCCATTCACAGCTGAACTGATCTTTGCCTTCAATTGCACTATAACCTTTCATCGCCCTAAACTCTATTGATCCCACCTTTGAAAATACATATTGAGCATCACATCCCTCTGGAGTAAAGAATTCCGAAGATTTACTGCACTCCAGGGTAAGAAATTCCACTTCTTCTGATTAGTGATCGAGCCCCTGACAAGCTGTGTCTGTGGATATCTCCCACTGTTCAGGGGCTACAAAAGTTTAAAAAAATGTTACTTATCGACTTGGAATACTCTATGTTCCTCACCTTTGTTCTTAAATTAATCCTCCCTACCATTTACACTCTAGGGACTTCTGCCCCTAACAGTTAACATTATAAATTGTTACAGTCCAACCTTTTATTACACTCTTTTAACAAACCACTTTTCTCAGTTCAGAATGATCAGGTGCTCACGTAAGTTCCTGACTGCCCGGTAATCCTACTATATCTGTAGACTACCAGTCTTCCTCCCATTCATCCATTCTACTGCCCGACTCTCATCTTCAATATAGATGTTCATCTTTTTACCACCCTTTCCCTTACACACGGAAAAAAAACCTGACACAAATAATAATTTCTTCAGAAGAATGCCGAGGGGAAAAACATTTTTTTCAGAAAAATGCTGAGGGGAAAAAAAATTGCATAAATTTAGAATGTGGTGCCAAAAGCACTTTCGATATCACTATTACCATGGTGCAGTCATAACAGATGTACTGTAGTTAGACTGGAAAATAAAACCCACGTGGACTAATACAAAATGTAAATGAAAAATCCCCTTGATAACAGAGTGCAAACCTAATACTCAGAATTAAATGACTTCTGCTTATTAGAAATGGTGATCATTCTGTCTCTGTCTCTCTTTCCCTTTCTTTTATAGCATCCATTAAAAATGCCTATTCTACAACCTGTTCCTCACCTGATATGTTGACCATGGGAACAAAGAGCACAATGACATTTTATACTACCAATTATCTGCCTTTCCTACCACTATATAATCCATAGAAGACAATCTATGCCTACTCTCTAGCTCCATTACCAGGTTCTGAATGGTCCTTCCACAGGCTCTGATTCACCTCAACCCCATTGAAGACATTGGGCATTGTCAATGGATCTGATGCACTACAATGCTGAGAACTATATTCTGCACTCTGTATCTTCGTCTTTGCTTTAACTATTACATTCGAGATTGACTCGATTGTGTTCATACATGGCATATCTGACTTGTTTGGATTGCATGCAAAACAAAACTTTTCACTGTATCTCGGTAGGCGTGGCAATAATAAATCTAAACCATCGCAAGAGCTCTCTCATGTATTGTGAGGCTAGGACACGTATTAGACAGAATAAAGTTGATTGCGTACTTGAATAAACTTGCGTATCCAAAGCAAAACACAGAAATCAAAACCATCTGTTTTTTCTCGTACTTTCAAAGCTAGTATTGAAATGTTTTCCCTTTACCATTCACCTCCTTTGCAGGGAAATCTCAAGCATCCTTAAACATGCATGCCAACCATCCCCATTTAAAATGCTTTGAAACAACATGCGCCAATGTTCCTGAATGACTAAGCTTTACTTGCGTAGGTTGTTTTTCTGAGCCACTGTACATCAACTGCATGCAACAGTTGTGAAAAGCAGTTTACAGCACTCAGCAGAGGGAGGAGATGGGAAATGAGGGGCGAAAGAAGCAAGAAGCAAGATTTAGAGTCACTCAGCACAAAACAAACGCTACAGCCCATTTTATACGTTGACCAAGATGCCCCATTAATGCTGTTCTCATTTTCCTGCACTTGGCCCACCTGGTAAGTGAGAGGTGGATATGGGTGAGGGGGGAAGGGGTGTAGAAAGGAACTGCAGATGCTGGTGTATACTGATGATACACTGAAGAAGGGTCCCGACCCGAAACGTCTCATCTTTTTTTCTCCAGAGATGCTGCCTGACTCGTTGAGTTACTTCAGCTCTTTGTGTCTATCTATAGGTGAGGGAGGCTTAGTTGCTGGACTTTGTCCCACTCCCACCTCTCCTTTCACGATAGTTCTGGCCTTTGAGTCCTGACAACATCCTTGCAAATCTTCTTTGTTTGCAAATCTTCTCTGTTGTGCAGTGTTTCTAGCTTAATGGCATCTTTCATATAACGGGGTGACCAAAACTGAACACAATACTCCATGTGTGGGATGAAAATTGGATGGATCTTTACAAAAGAAGGATACACCAAACCACATGATCACTGTCAAGAAGGTACACTGGAATTTATTTTTCTTTTTTCAGAAGGAGTTAGCTGGAGAACATTTGCTGGAGTAAACAATGAAAGTTCAGAGAGCAAGCTGACTAGTGAAACGACAACTCCCGTAATTGTTTTAATACCAGTGACTAGATTGTGGCACAAAAGAACAGATCTGTGTTGTGCAGTTTGAAGCTCCAAAGTTGAATTGTAGGTTAATACTTGGCAGAATATTTGCATTTTGTTCTGGTGAATAATGCTTCTCATTGAAAAAGTTGTGTGACTTCCATAAAATCCTTCACCACAGGACGAACCTTACCGATTGCATAAAGATGTCGCCATTCAATGGGAAGTGTAATTGGTGTCGAGTAGCCTGCAAAGGAATTCCTTCTTCAAGGAATGAGCATTGGAAGAGAAAGGCATCAACACCTGATCAATGCTTTGGAGCCTTTAGGTAAATGTGGAGAGATCAAAGGATTTATTGTTAATGCTGTATCACGTTCTTGTTTTTGAATAAAATAACACTTTTCATGGAATTACAGTAAGAACGCTGTTGCAAGGATAACAGAAACAATGTCCTGAATAAATTTCCAGTTATCATTTGGCATGGACTCACAGGTTAAACGGCACCTTTTATGAGGTAAACTTCTATAATCCTATGCAAGATGCAAATTAATGGTGGTACTCAGTGAGCCTGGCAGCATCATCTATGGAGGGAAAGGGATGGTCTCTTTTCCTCCACAGAGGCTACCTGACCTGCTGGTTTCCTCTGTCAATTTGGTTTTTTTGCTTCAGATTCCAACATTAGAAGTTTCTTGTTTCTTCTGTAATAATGTGATGGTGTTTTGTTGTTTTAAATCTTTCCAAAGCAACTGTATGCTTGTGCTGATGTTTCACCATAACACAGAGTTATTCCCTAAAGGATTTTGCCCAGAGTGGAAGTGTGTTAACCAAAATTTTACTTCAGATCTTTGACTAGAATCTGCAGGGAGAACCGGTTTTGTATGTTCGCTTGCGTGCAAGTTTTTGCATGCACGTGTGTGGGCTATATATGCAGGTGATCAAAAACTTAATTCAATAGATAGGTTTTCAACTGGGAGAGTTGGCAAGGTTGGCCGAACCTCCTCCTGGGGCCATGTCTGGAAGACTAACAGAACTGTGTAAACCACAAATCGCCCTCAGTTTCTAAATTCCAGGGACCAGGGAGAAAGATTCCATTCTCATGGAGCTGCAGTAGTGAGATGCTCAAACACCAAGATCCCTTGTTATCTTTGCCACATGTCTGAGTGGTTCCTACCTCTTTAAGGAATGGGTTTGTAAAGGGGAGGTGAAGATAACACTTGCGCTTTCCTTAACTGCTAAGGTGACAATGGTTCAATATTGAAAGGTGCAGGCAACAGATCCACAGAAAGTTAATCTCTTTAACATCCTCTTCATTTGTTCAAAAACTCACAGAAGCTCATTTTAGTGGCACTTTTAAAATAATAACTGCACAGGGCACCTGACAGTATGATCAAAGTTAAAAATTAGGATAATCATGATTAATAACTTTTGCTGTGGTGTCTCCATAGTTCCACCTTGACCCAAGATTGGACAATCTGTAAATAAAAGATGGACAGGCGGACGGGACAAGCAACATCTTAAATAAAAGATGTTGTAAATACAGAGGTGGTCAGATAATATCAGTGAAAAGAGGAAACGTGCTTTCTGACCTCCTGTGTATTTCCTGCATTCTGTATTTAATTCGATGTAAACAGTGCCTGTATTGTTATTGGTTTTATGCAAATGCCCTTTTGACTGCAAAGGTAATGTCTTCAATGCAAACTACCGTGTGGCCGGCCCATCAAAGCGAGCAAATGATAAGCAAACTTGTTCAGCACAATCTATTGTATGTGTTGTTTAGCTCACTTTCTCCTCGGTACGCAGCAATCAGTAAATAAACTCGAAAGACGAATTGCTCCGAGCCTGGCCATCATTCCTACCCCGCGGCAACTCTGCACTGGGCGGTGCTGAGACAGCGGGTGGCCAATTTTAACCGAGTACCAAGGGGCAGATCTTAACATCTGACTTACCGCATCGTCCAGCAGATCAAACATGCAGACTTTCACGGGCTGTGCGAGTGCTTTTTGGAGATTAAACAGCGATTTTGTCTCCATTTCTCCGGTGTGGTGAATAGTGGACCTTTCACATGCTGTATTCGCCACGCACTCGAGTAACAAGCTCGACGGGACAAGCTGGGAAACTCCCCCTCGCTCTTATTTCTCACCGAGATGTGGCCGGACGCTGTAACAAAGCTTCCTTCCTCTCTCACTGCGGCCCTCGAGATATCCTCTATCCTCAGCAGCTAGCGAATCTATCGCCCTCCCTCAACATGATTTGCATTTTATTTATTGTCAAACCATGCCAGATGCTTGTCAAACGGAATGAACAGTTAGTTCACCGCTGCTGTGGAGTCACCGCGGCCTTATCCCGTTATGTGCCTGTGGCTCAAAAATCGGATCAATTCAATTAGTGTAAACTGACGTGCGTCCCTCAAGACCACTGCCCATCATTGTAGCTACAAAAATAACTATCAGCCAGCTGCATATGTATTTTTGTACCTACACTTATGGGCAGTGGTCTTTCATTGCATTGTGCTATCCCCAAGAACTTCATTGAGTGGTATTGAATGAGGTCACTGTTCCAATGTAAGAAGGTGGGAGCAATATCCTCCACACGATCTGTTTTCGAGATAGTCGCTACCAGGGACAAGATACTGCTACCACCTCACCTTTTCTTCAGAATAGTGCCATTGGATTTGTATACACACCTGATGTTTGGACGGCTCCAATCCAGGTCTACTTAGAAGGCACCTCTGACAGCGCTGCTCTCTCTCAACACTGCACTGAGTGCTGGCAATGGAGTGTGCTTAGAAGATTTGGAAATGTAAATTATACTGAAATTGCCTGAGTTTTTCCCAGTATTCTACTATAGCTGGCCAAAGGCTGATGGACCCTCTGTGGAATGGCTGTCTTTTGTGGCTTCTCTAGCTTTCTGGTGAACTCCTTTCGAGGAGCTAGGTTCCATCTCCCTCTTGGTTGTGGTATTGGCAGATTGTATAGATCCCTTGGTCTGTATTGTATTGTTGATCTTAGTGGATGGACAATAATTGACCCCAATACTCGAGGTGGTCAGAGAAGAGCAGAAAATCAGGCAGAACTCCTATTCCCCATTACCCAACCATTGATTGCTACTAAAAAGAACCTATTGAGTGACAATAGGATTTGCTTTTACATTTCCATGGTTCAAGGCAGCATTCCA
The DNA here is from genome assembly GCF_053455715.1 of Rhinoraja longicauda. NCBI lineage: Eukaryota > Metazoa > Chordata > Chondrichthyes > Rajiformes > Arhynchobatidae > Rhinoraja > Rhinoraja longicauda. The sequence goes on along the minus strand of NW_027601502.1, from coordinate 17,324 downwards.
GTTTGGGAATGCAGTGAAAAAACAATAGACAATAGGTTCAGGAGTAGGCCATTCGGCCCTTCGAGCCAGCACCGCCATTCAATATGATCATGGCTGATCATGACGTTTGACGCTGAGAGGATATGCTCAGATAGCTGTTTTACTTGAAGGAGAAAATGAACTGATATCACCGACATTGAATTGATTCTCAAACCAGTTTGTGGCTCACATATTCATCATAGTGACTTCAAGATGGTCAGTATAAGAAAATAACTGCAGATGCTGGTACAAATCGAAGGTATTTATTTACAAAACGCTGGAGTAACTCAGCAGGTCAGGCAGCATCTCAGGAGAGAAGGAATGGGTGACGTTTCGACCCGAAACGTCACCCATTCCTTCTCTCCTGAGATGCTGCCTGACCTGCTGAGTTACTCTAGCGTTTTGTGAATAAATACCATCAAGATGGTCATTTGTCTAAGTATGGCACCTTCCATCACCTTACCCAATGGCTGCAAATAAGAATTGACCTGGCTGTTGTTAGCCATTCTATTTTGTGGGCCATTGCCACTCAACACAATTGATAATAGAATTTATAATCTAGGGTGCTATAATCTAAAAGTGCTGAGGGCAATTTTAGCTATCACCCAAGCCACATATACGTTGCTCAGCTGAGACCAGAAAATGGAATAAAATGAAATGCAATTTAAGATCACTAATATACTGCACAGGCACAGAGGGGAATTTAACCTACCATGCCTGTGTCATCTCTTTGTAACAGCAAATAAATGAATCTGTTTACTGCATATTCCTCACAGCTCTGTAAATCGTTTTTATGAATAGTTAAACATCCAAAACAAAATACCAGAAATGTACAATGTGTCGATCATTACAAAACAAAAAGCAAAATTTTGCTACAGAACATTCCAGCGAGCCCTGCAGACTTCTTTCCCCACCACGAATAGAATCAGAAACTGTCTTGGATCAGCTTATTCACTGATAGGGGAAGCTTACTGAGCTTCCAGGGAACTATACAAATAGCCTTCATTACAACCAGAATACAATGGCTGACATTGTATGCAGTATTTAGCTCTAATTGAACTGAACAGTGGTTCCTTGTCTTATATTATATCTCAATGTATCACCATTCCAAGCATGTTAATGAGCACTGGGCAGATGAGTCAATGGGCTGGTCTTTACAAAAACTGTATTGCGGTAGATTTTAACTTATGACAGGGACTAACTGTGACCAATGCAGCACCTGCTTCACACATTAAGTTTTTTTTGTGCACCTTCCCATTCCCTCCATTTAAATTCTAATTTGGAAAAAGTATAACAGGCAAAGTCTATAACTAAAAGAAGAGGTTACAGGAATGATGATTACAATAAAATGCAGGAGATACATAATGGCTTCCTACTGAGATGGAATAAATATTCCGAATGAATGGTGTCCATGATTCCTAAGGTAATCCTGCATAGGAATCCCCAGGATAATAATTTTCAGGGCTTTCTTGGTAATCCTAATTCTGACTTTCATGTTAGGATGAGGGGAGTATCAATGCATGTGTCATAAAAACAGTAAATAGTGGACAATCTCAGCATCAGTAAAGGGGGAAATAGAGTTACTCCTTCAAAACTGATAACTGATAACTTTGAGCACTGTGAGCATTTCCAGCATTTTCTTTGTTTGATCAGATATCCAACAACCGTCATATTTTGCAAACGAAATGAAAGAAAAGCTAGAGTGTTGAGATTTATGAGGCTGTTGCAAGGACCAGAACTGCAGGGAAAGGCTGGGCAGGCCTTGGAGTGAGCAGGCAGAGGAGTGATCTTTTAGACGTGTATAAATTCATGGGGGAAATAGAAAGGGTGAATTCACAGTCTTTTACCCAGGGTAGAGGAATCAAAAACCAGAGGACTTAGGTTTAAGATGAGAGGGGCAGGTTTAATAGGATGCTGAGCGGCAACCTTTTCACTCTGATGGTGGTGGGTATATGGAATGAGCTGCCAATGGAAGTAGTTGAGCCAGGCACTATAATAACATTTAAAAAAGATGCTTGGGCAGGTACATGGATAGAAAAGGTTTAGAGGGACATTGACCAAATGCATGCAAATGAAACTAGCTTAGATAGGGCAACTTGGTCGTCATGGATAAGTTGGGCTGAAGGGCCCGTTTCTGCACTGTATGACAGCAAAATGAACTTGGCAGTTGCCGGAGAATGAACAAATGCTCTTATTTATTGTCGACAACATTAATGCAGATAGATTTATATTTTCAATATGATATTCAGAAAATTCAGAAATAAAAGTATGATTAACAAATACTCTTTGGATTAATTTAGCCAAGCACAGATTCAGATTTAATGTGGATGAGCAGCAGATACACACATCAGTACGTCTCTTTGATGTAATTCACCCTGACTGCAAGACATTTTCGATCCGGTATTGACAAGGTGTCTTCGATTCTTCACTGGGCTGGAAAAAAGCTTCAATGGTCAGGAGAATTAAACCGTAGTGGTTATACTCTTATACTCCAGACAGTAGTGTAATGGATTGGCACAGTAACTGCGATCAGGGTGGACAACAAAGCCCAGTTGAAAGAACATGGTCAATGGACAGAAAATGCTGACAGTCATAGCAGGTTTATCAGCATTTGTAATCAGAGATTGGTTAGCACATAGCATAGCATCATGCATCACGGGCCTCTGAAACACACAACGCTTACTTTGCCTCCTTTTTGTTTCTATTCATGGCGACTTCTTGGGGATCTATCTTGGAAAAGAGCAGCAGTAAGACATTTGATCCCTCAAGTCGACTGCTATTCAGTATAATACATGGGAAATCTAAATTTTTGGCCTCAAAACTTTCCAGTACATTCAATGACCCATCTTTTGCAGATCTATGGCTGTAGAGAATTCCAGGATATTCACAGGTCACTTCCTCATCATCTGAGTCCTGAATGGCCAAACTTTTATTTGGTGATCATTCCCTCTGGCTCTCTAATCCCTTTTCTAATTTTCCCTTCTAGTCACCTCATTGAAGTGGTGAGCTCTGTATTTTCATCACTCCAGAGGTAAGATGTTTCCCTATCGCCCTATTGGACAAATCAATCTTGTTCTTATGTTCATGCTCCTTAGTATTAGACTCCCAAAACGATAGATTCATAGAAATTTACAGCCCAGGAAGTGGCCTTTCAGCCCAAATACATCTATACTGGTTAAAAAGAATCCCTAAATAAACTTTATTTCAGAGAAAAAATAGACCATACTGATCTCACTTCCCAGCTCTTGGTCTATAGCCCAGTCTAACCTAAGTACTAGAGGGAAAAAAGGGTATTGGTTTAATATTGTCACGTATACCGAGATACATTGGAAAAACTGTTTGCCTATCCAGTCAAATCATACTATGTATGAGATCAATCAAGCCGTACCAAAGTACAACAGGTAGTGTAAAGAGAAAAATACCAGAATGCAGAATATAGTGTTACACTATTGGAGCATTACAGTTACTGAGAACAATTATATGGTCAAGGGATGCTTATGGGGAACTTAAAAAAAAAAGCTATGTCAAATGGCCTATTTTTGTAAGGCTAATTATATTCAATAATCCTGGTAACCTGGGAATCAGAATTGGCAGATTATACTAAATCTGTGAGGATATTTCCTTAGATGAGGGATTAGAGAGCCAGCGGGAATTCTCTACAGAGCTGGGAGTAAGGGCACTGTATGTAACTCATTGTCTGAAATGGTGGTAGAGGCAGAAATCCTCTCCATATTTTAAAAGAATCTTGCTCTGATCAAATCCCACATGCTTTATCAGAGTACACCCTCGATTCAAAATCAACTCTGAACTGTTGAGCTTGAGTGAGGCAGCCAGGCTCTCTATTTGCCACTAGCAATTCCTATGCTAACTAGAAGCAGGTGAGAATTGCCACATAAGACTGGTTATTGTGAGAAACAACATAATTACAATATGCATAAAGGTTAGTGGTTAAACAATGTGCTTTTTAGAGCCATCTATTTCAAAAAACAGACATACAACCCAATTTCACAATCGAGAAATACAGTCCCTATAAAATGCCATGGATTCCAGCAAGGATTGTTACCATAGATTTTTGTCAATGAACAAGCCAATTTAATTCAGTTAACACATGGTTTCGATCGCTATGTCAAAGGAAGCGTAATTGTTTATGACAAATGTCAGCTTGTTCCCTCGTTTCCTTTTTGTAGGCTGATAAAGTTGAAGTTAAAGGTCAGCATTCCTCAGCTGTTGCAGTGGAGAGCACAAGTGCCTACTGAAAATGGTATTAAGCCTCTTGCCAAGAAATTTGATAGCTAAAGCTGCAGGGCCAATCAGTTTCATTGCCAAACCTCATTTAAGCAACGAAACAGATACCCATGGCCCAACTTTTTCACAAAAATACCCAATTCCTGAAAACCATACACAATAATTTGCCTGGCACATAGATCTGATTCCAAGTTTTGTGTGTCAGTCTTGGTTCAGTGGATCCAATTCCAAGAGCTGGGAGTAATAGTTTTACTCCGGAAACATATAAACTAAAATCCCTTGGGAGGCAATGAGGAATGTTACAATGTCAGAGATGCTGTTTCTTTTGATTAGATGTTAAAGCCCTTCTGAGTGGACATAAAAGATACCAAAGAAGACTTGTTAATCAAAGTTCATCCCTCAATTATCACTTGTGTTTGTGCAATTGCTGTGTGCAGATTGACTCTTCCATTTGCATTATTATAATACTGATGAATTTGGTTTGCAATCAAGCCTAGAACTGTTATGTTAAAGACATGTGTACACATAACAAAAACCTGCAAAAGACAGTGTACAAATATTTCACAATGTACCTTGTTACTTTCATAGGATGAGCACAACTTAAAAGCACAGAAGCTCCTTGTTGTGAAATTATCATGCAAATACAGAGAAATTCTGTAAAGTCTCCGTAGTGTATAAGTAATCTACCAAACTTGCTGGTTAATATTTAAAGATGCCCTTTATGCCCCCAGGATGTCCCATAGCATATCAGCATGAATACATAATTACAACAAATAATGCAGACAATCTTGTTCAACTCTTGCTCCCCGCAACTGGAACATCTAGCAGTAAAGTGCCGTCCTTCTATCTCCCAAGGGAATTTATCTCCATTGTCACAATTGCAGTCTACATCCTGTCCCAGGCAGAATTTCTGCTACCGTCTGAGGGGCCCTGTGGTCAACAAACCCCAGACAGTATTCTCCGTCGTTGCTGGGGACTTCAACAAGTCTAGCATGAAAACACTTGCAAATTATTATCAGCACATCTGCTGCAGCACCAGAGGATCAAACATTGACCACTGTCACTGCACCATCAGAGACACTTATTGCTCCATCCCAAGACCATACCACAAAAAAAAAATCACATTTGGCTGGGCTCCTCCTTCCTACGTACAGGCAACGACTGAAGAACACAGATCCGGCAAAGAGGATTGCACAGAGTGCAAAATAGTGACTTTACATCTGTTTTCACTTGGTAGACTGGATAACATTCAAGGACTTGGTAATGGACCTAAATAAAAACACCACGGTTGCCAATGACTTCATAATGAAATGTGTGGAGGAATGTATTCCCACCAAGAACATTGGAGTGTTTCCCAACCAGAAGCCTTGGATGAACCAGGTAGTTCACAATCTACTGAGGACCAGATCTGTGCCAGTCAAGTTAGGCAATCCAGAGTCATACAAGAAGGTACACCCTCCAGAAGGCCATCAAAAATAGAAAATAACTCTTTCAGACTAAACTTGAGGCACAGACAGATGCTCGGCAACTGTGGCAGGGCTTGTACGCATTCATTTCCTACAACACAAAACCCAATAGCTCAAGTGACAGTGTAGCATCACTCCCGGACAAGCTCAATGCCTTATCCACTTTCTTTAAAAGGGAGAACAATGATGTACCTTCATGGGTATCCAGAACCACCAATGCTCCTGCGATCTGTAGCCGAGGCCCGTGTCAGAAGATCTTTCTTGAGGCTGAACCCTCGGAAAGCAATCGGTTCAGATGGTGTACCTGACTGCTTTCTCAAAACGTGCATGAATCAATTGGCTGGAGTTTTCACATACATCTTCAAACACTCACAACTATGGTCTGACACCTTCATCTGCTTGAAAAGGACATCCATCATACCAGTGCCCAAGAAGAGCAAAGTGACACGCTTCAATGACTACTGCATTCAGGTCCATTGTGATGAAATGATGAGAGGCCGCTTATGACACAAATCAATTCTTACATCAGAGCGACTTGGACCAACTTCAATTCACAACAAATCAACAGCAGACTCGCTGCTGTCCATTGGACCACTTGGACAACAGCAACACCTACGTCAGGCCATTGTTTATCGATAACAGCTCGGTGTTCAACACCATCATTCTTTCCAAACTCATTGTTGAAATTAAGAACCAAGTCTCTGCTCCTTCCTATGTAACTGGAGCCTCGAGTTCCGCATTGGCAGACGTTAATCAGTACGGATTGGCATTAACACCTCTTTCTTACTGACTCATCACAAGCGAACCTCAGGGCTGTATTCTCAGTAGCTTGCTCTACTCTCTCCATACCCATGATGTAGCCAGACTTTAGCTCCAACTTCATTTGTAAATTTGTCGATTATACTACAGTCGTTAGATGCATAACAGGTATCAACGAGTCAGTGTGCAGAAGGGAGATCGATAATCTGGTTGAGTGCTCTTTAGTCAGCGGGTGGTGAATCTGTAGAATATAATACCACAAACGGCTGTGGAGGCCAAGTCAATGGATAATTTAAAGGCAGAGATTGACAGATTCTTGATTAGTAAGGTTGTCGGGGGGTATGGGGAGAAGGCAGGCAAATGGGGAAGTAGGTCAGCCATGATTGAATAGTGGAGTAGACTTGGGTTGAACGGCCCAATTCTGCTCCTAGACCTTGATTAGTGTCAGAACAATCTTGTTTTCCAATATTAGCCAAGACCAAGGAGCTGATTGCTGACTTTCGGAAGGGGAAGCTGAGGGTGCATGCATTTGTTTTCATTGATGGGACAATGGTGGAGATAATCAATTGGTATTAGTTTATTGTTAAAATGAAGGAGGCTGCAGAAAGTGTTGGACCTTGCCTGGTTCATCGAGGCTGCTGATCTTCCCAACATCGAAAAGATCTATGGTCAGTCCAGTGTCATTTGGTGGAGCTCGGAGGAAGCACCTTCTGCTCCTCTCATTGGCCTATCAGATCCTTATTGTTTTCTGGGGTCACGACTTCCATGTTTATTGCATCCCAGTGCCGGTTCCTGGGACCACAATGATAGAAGCTCCACAGTTGCTTATACAACTTCAGTACATCCCGGGTTGCCTCATAGCCCAAGTAATACTTTCGAACGACCATTTTGCAAACAGCAAGCTCCCATAAAGAGCACATGAATGACTGAAGGATAAATATGGGCCAGGGCAATCTTTTGCTTATCTGAATATCACATCATGGTATGTGGCAAGCAGATGAGATTTTAACCTATCTCGTCTAAAAGAAAGCCAGTGTCAGAAGTGCCAGTGATGGAAATCATGTTGGGCTCCTACCTCGCCTCTGCCTTCAGGGTCCATGCTGACACTCTGCTTTTAGGTGACCTGACAGGTAATGAGACAGGGAGAAGAGGAAGAGTGTATTGACTGATATATTCAGAACATGGAGAGAGAGGTTCAAAGAGAGACAGACAGATGAAAAGTAAACTTAATCTAAAATTCTGAGGACGTGTCCTTCAACTGAGAAAGGAAATAAGTGCCTCCTTCACTCAATGCAGTTTATTTACAGAGATAGAGATTCTGTCATAAGGAACATCAGAACACATCAACCAACTGTAACACAAGGTTTAATTCTCAAAATGTTATGTTGTCAACTGCTGTCTCAGTGGAGGCATCTAATTATGGGGAGAAAGTCTTTAGTACAATTCAGTCAGCCCTGAGCTGCCACCCATATTATTGGCTGCAGGAAATTCCCATCACCCAGAGCATGTCCCAGCTTCAACCTTGCCGATCTTCAAAATTCTCAATTTCAAAGCTTCGTTTATTATTCCATTCTCTTCTGGCCCCTCATTCCTACCAACGTTTCTAACTCTAATTCATTACTTGGCTCCTTTTCATCCTACTCTCAAACCAATTTGTCTTTAATCTTGAAACCTCTCTCCACTCCCCTTTACCTTGCTCGATCATTCCAGATCATACATCTTCCCTTCCTCCCGTTTCCTTTTGCGCCTAATCATTCGACCCAGTTGCTGACAAATTAGAACAAGGAAAATACGTTTGCCTTTACCCCCAAAGCTCATCACACCTGTTGGAGCAATCAATGACTAATTCACTCATCCTTATGGCATGAATGGTTGGAACCTCAGTAATCACCTTAGTGAGGGCTGCAAATTTACAGATTACTGTTAATTCTTATGTTCATTAACTGATTAACCAGAAAATAATGATCTGGAATAATATGCTCAATGGAATATTGTGCTCAAATACCACCATGACAATTTATTCATTAAAATGTGTCTTTATAAAAAGAACAGATTCACCATGTTGTGAAGGGAAGGAAATCTTTTGTCCTTAATGTGGCCTGCAAATGGATGCATCTGGTGGTGTGAATCATGAAAACATAGATTTTGCCTTTCTGGGTAAGATAAATGTCCTTGGGACAGGCCAGAAGTTGAGCTAAGGCCAGTCAATACAAGTGACAATGCCATACTTTTGCTCAATAATTCTCACTCTGAAATCCCCATTAGAAACGATTTCTACTGGATCGGCTGAACTGTCAGCACAGATATCTTAGTTTTGCAAAATTACAGGTTTGCCGGCAGTCTCATTTTTTTCCCATTGCTGAGCACTTCAAACAATTTGCAATGACTCACTCTCCTTGGCATATTTTTGAGCTTCAAATATTATTGATGTGAATCATCACAAGTCAAAAACTAACATATTTTCTTTCCTTTATACATGGTAAACAAATTTCACATGATTAATATTTCAGAGATCAACCCATAATGACATGCCATTAATATGATTGATATCCATTGGTCGTCATCATACCAAGGTCATCAAGGGCATTAGAATATACTTGACCAAGTGGACCCGTTGGACCCAAACCTCTCCTGCATTGGTGCAGCACCCTCTCCTCTCCTCCACCCCCTGCCCCCTCCCTCCCCTTCCCCCCCCCCACTCCATCCCCCTCAACCCCTCTTATCCTCCCTCCTCCCCCCCCCCCAGAAGATAGATTTAAACTTTAAAATGTGGATAACTTTAAAAATATAACACCGATTTCAATGAAACTTCTTCCATTAGCACCAAAGGGACGTCGGTGAGTAAGGTGGGCCTAAAATTGTCGTGCTATCGTGTACCGTTTTGGCTGTAGTTCAGGAACAGACAAACAAACGAGAGTTTTAGTATGTAGATTACTCTTGTATTTAGATGTGGCCTCCCACAAAGTACAAACCTTTGACAGTCAATTAAACCATCTCAACAACAAAAATATTTCATTAACAATCTCTGCTCATAAAATTAGAGCGTTTGGGATAAAGCACACTTTAGATACAATCCCAACAACTATACAGAAGATAATATTTCAGGCGTTGGTTGTTTTCAAGAGATTTGCAGTACTTTCATACTGTTTAGTTCGAGTACTGTACTGACCATATTCGATGGAAAAAACAAACAATAAGGTTAAAAAGCATAAACTGGAGCAACAGAATGTTCCATTCCTTATATTTCATATATACAGAAACAATGTCCAACACAGAACAGTTCCACAGACCATCTGCTCCTACAGCTCCACACTCCTTATCCCAATTCCCACCCCATCCTTTTCTTCTTTGCTGTCTTATACTTTGTGTGGAGTGGCCTTTATCTGACCAGCCCCATTTACAGATGGGTGGAATTTCATGCCCTCTGTTTCTTGTGGGTGTTGGGTGTTCTCTCTCTAGACAAAATCCTGCAGTTCTGGGCACCAAAGAAATGGGGGGAAATTGGTTGCTCAGAGAAATTCTGGTTGACAAGGATGAGGCAAACTGGCACCATGTATGGTTTACTCGAGTCTGGGGGTGAAAGAAATCTCCAGCCACTTCAGAGAGATGTCTCCATTTCAGCACAGTAGCTCCAAACATGAATGTGAAAGAAGCCAACCACAGAAGAGTAGCAGCAAGGGATGTCATCGCGTGATGGAATGGAATGGAATCTGAGCCCACCAGTCTGGTGCCGGAGCGCCCCAGAAGGGGGTTAAGCACACTCTAACTGCATATTTGTGTCTTTATCAAGCTTCGTCTAAATTTTAAAAACCTCCACTTTCCAGAATTATGGTTGCACCAGGGCAAGAGAACCAAAAGAGGGACAGGGCTTGTGTAAATTTCTTGCCCATTCTTTTTACTCCTCAATTCTCCACATTCTTCGTTTTCTGACAGTGACCTGCTAAAGGGACTGTGTGCAATGGGACTAGCCAAGACGGGCATCTTGGTCAGTATGGACGAGTAGGGCCGAAACATGTTTATGTACAATTATGGGATGCATCCAGTGCCATAGTGAGGCCCGCCGGAAATTGGAGGAGCAGCACCTCATATTTCGCCTGGGCAGTTTGCGGCCCGGTGGTATGAACGTCGACTTCTCCAACTTCAGATAGCTCCTCTGTCCCTCCCTTCCCCTCCTCCTTCCCAGATCTCCCTCTATCTTCCTGTCTCCACCTATATCCTTCCTTTGTCCCGCCCCCCTGACATCAGTCTGAAGAAGGGTCTCGACCCGAAACGTCACCCATTCCTTCTCTCCCGAGATGCTGCCTGACCTGCTGAGTTACTCCAGCATTTTGTGAATAAATCGATTTGTACCAGCATCTGCAGTTATTTTCTTATAATTATGGGATGCATAAATAGGCTAGATGGACTGCCTCTTTTTCCAAGGGGGAGATGCCAATTATTAGAGGATTTAAAGGGAGAGGGGGAATGTTGAAAAGAGATTTGAGAGGTAAGTTTTATTTACACAAACACAATGGTAGGTAGATAGCTGTCAGGGGAAGTGGAAAAAGCTGTTGCGATAGCACCGTTTAAGAGGCATGTAGAGGGGTACGTGTGTAAGAAAGAGCTGCAGATGCTGGTTTAAATCGAAGGTAGACACAAAAGTACCTGGAGTAACTCGGGGGGACAGGCAGCATCTCTGGAGTGAAGGAATGGGTGACTTTTCGGGTCGAGACCCTTCTTCAGACTGAGCAGGTAGAACAGATGTGAACAGGTAGAGGATCAAGAGATACGGACCAGGTGGGACCAGTTTAAATTGGAGTCGTGGTCGGCTTAGACAATGTGGGAGAATAGCCCTCTATTGTGCTGCAATGTTCTAAGGACATATGACAACCATCCTACCTCTCCATTACGGCGTTGACTGAAAATAAAGGCCGTGGTACGGGACAGGGAGAGCATTGGGCGCCGACTCTGGGCCGAGAGCGCCCGACCGCCATTGTGAATGCGCTGAGGTAGATCAACCGTTGGGCCGGGGGGGGGGGGGGGGGGGGGGAAGACACCGCTGACATCATCGCCATCCGCGCGGCGCGGCCGGGTGTGTGACCGGTCGGTCCCGCCGCGAGCGTCAGTCGGTTGTGCGTGTGCCGGGGTTTTGGCGGGCTCGGGGCTGCGCCGTGGGCGTCAGGGCTGGGCCTCAGGCCGGAGGAGACGTTTACTTTAGAGGTACATCGCGGAAACAGGCCCTTCGACCCATCAAAGTATTCGGTGAACCACACACATTAGAGACAATTTACAAATTTCACCGATGCCAATTAGCCTACAAACCTGTATGTATTTGGAGTGGTCAAGTTTTGGGCCGAGACCGCGCATCAGGGCTGAGAATGTAACGTGGTGAGGGGGTGAAGCTTCCCAGCCTCTCGCCTCCTAGCTTCTGACCCATCCCTCTAAACTCCCCCCCCCCCCCCCCATTACCCAGTTTCTTCACCCCACTTTAGTTTAGTTTGGAGATACAGCGCGGAAACAGGCCCTTCGGTCCACCGAATCAGCACAGACCAGCGATCCCGGTACACTGTCTCATACTGTCCTACACGCACTGGGGACAATTTACAATTATTACCAAGCCAATTAACCTACAAACCTATCATGTCTTTTGGAGTGTGGGCGCACCCGGAGAAAACCCACGTCGTCACGGGGAGAACGTAAAACTCCGTAGATAGCACCCGGGGAGGCTGGATTGAATATGGATCTCTGGCGCTGCAAGGCAGCAACTCTACCGCTGCGCCACTGCTCCGGTCACTCGTTTCCATAGGACACGCAGCAAAGCGAGACTGCAAGAATGAGAACTGAATGCTGCACTTTGACAAGTATGTTATGCGTTCTTCACAACTACATCCTCGTGCAAATTAAAATCAAACACATGCTTGGCTATAACAAGTCAATATACATGTCACAGGGCTATTTTTTAAAATTAATTATCATTGCACCATTACATCTTTGTGTAGGAAAATAACTGCAGATGCAGGTACAAATCGAAGGTGTCTCAAAATGCTGGAGTAACTCAGCAGGTCAGGCGGCATCTAGGAGAGAGGGAATGGGTGACGTTTCGGGGTCGACCCTTCTTCAGACTGATATCTTCATTATATCATTAGTACATTATATGTCCATTTTTCTTCATCAAGTCTTTGGCGTGGAATTGACCAGATTGAGACTTAAATTAAATGACTGTACCATGAAATAGAAGTTCATCCAGTCCTTGAATCATATGTGGTATCGACATGTTTTCATGTCAATCCCACAGCTGGATTATGGGCTCAATGAGCTTCTATCGCATGGTACACAGTAATTTCCTTTCAATCTCTCCTTGATACTTGACCACAAATTCTCAATCGGATTCAGGTCAGTTGAGTTACCAGGCCAGTCCAAGATATGTAGCCCTTTCTGCTGTAAAAATGGAGTCACCATCTTTGATGTGTGGCACAGTGCAAGGTCTTTCTGGAATATCACAGACCAATGTAGACGTCTACGCCATCTCCGGCAAAACATCCATATATTGTGGCGATCTCATCATTCTGTCAGGAAGGAACTGCAGATGCTGGTTTAAACTGAAGATAGACACAAAATGCTGGAATAATTCAACAGAACAGGCAGCCTCTCTGGAGCGAAGGAATGGGTGACGTTTTGGGTCTGCCTGTTCCGCTGAGTTACACCAGCATTTTGTGTCTATCTTCATCATTCTGTCAGCTGGGTGCAGTGGACCAACAGTGTAGTAGGTGAAACAACACCAGAATATTATCTTTTCAGAATTTTTGCCTACCTGTTGATGAGCCATTATTTCACTGGCTCTTCAGCTGATCTCTGACTATGTTGACTACATTGGCCCTGAACCAGGAAATGGCTTTCATTCCTGAATAACACCTTTCTCCAGTCCTTATGGACAATATTTATATCTTCAGATCCACTGGTATGGTTTCTTCTTCATTGCCGCTGTTAGAAGTATTCTCACAGGTTACACAACAGACTTCAATGAGATGTCAGTGCTTGAGCTTAGAGACTTCTGCTGTCTCCAACTCTTTCTTCAGAGCATCGATTAGCTTTCTTGGATACTTCTTACTTTCCCCAAATCAGCAAGACCTCATCTCTAAGTCGTCTTGCTTTAACAGTCTCACCTGCCCGTCGTCTTAGGCGATGTGTTTGACAATCCTGGATACAGAAGCTTGCTCCCCACCTCCCACAAGATCTTTTGCTGTGACTTCAAGCAATGTTGATGCAAAGTTATGATCTTTGTTCGCCTCCTTTAAGTGATATCCTCTTGGTGAATTGCTTGAAAGCCATTTTGTCAGTTGTTTGACAAGTTCTTCTCCAATGTTAAAACAGCAGGCAACTGAAGCAATACTGACGCAAGGTTGTTATTTTGTCTTTCATTTACTTTGAATGTTTTCGGTTTTGCTTAATGGTTTGTTCGTATTACGAATCATGTTAAGTTGTGGCCATCATTGTTTACAATTTCATCGCATATATTCCACACATCTTCAGTGGCATCATTTCTAGACCACCCTCATTCAGGTGTGTATATGCATTCTATCTTCACACCTGATTCTTTTGTTCTTGCTCATTTATTCCAGTCACTCCCATGTTTATCCTATCCTCATCTTCTTGAATTCTTATTGGTTCTTTTCATAAATTGGGTTAGTCTGTTTCTGTTGGATTCCTCCATTCCCTGTGTTCTGATTTGTTGCTGTACAATACTTATCAATTTTTCTACCTTTCGCCAACCGAAGGCAAATTTTACAGAAACCACTGGAAATGAATACCTGGAGAATGAACAATGACCAGATAACTTTTTCAGAGAGATTTATTGGGTTTCAGAATAATAAGAACAAATTGTAAATGTAGAAACTGATCATATGAAAAAAAAAATAGCAAGATCAGTCTGGGATTCAATTCATTTGCACAATATGTTCCGCACACTATCTTTTCCTTTGCTCTACCTATTATACTTGAGTTTGGCATGATTGCATTTATGCACAGTGTTATTTTGATTTGATAGCATGCAAAACAAAACTTTGTGCATTGGTACACATGACAATAATAATAAACCTAAACTTAAGCTTTCCCTCACTGATGCGGGTGAGGGAACTCCCCTGCACCAAGGCCATCTGAACAAACAAGCAGAGTCTTAGCTTGAGGTCATATCTGAAAGATAGTGACCATCTAAAGGGCAGCACTCCCTCTGTCCCAGTCTGGGATATGTACTAAAGTCCTGGACTGACGTCTACATGTACTTGCCTGCACCCCCTCCAAGTCTTAGCTGAGCCAAGTTGGCACACAGCTGTATACAGCTGTAATTCCCAGAGGAGCTGCAAACTCTTGGTACAAACGTCATATCTGCGGGTGAACAGGTTTGCATAGATGCCAAGAATTTAGAAAGATGCTTTGTGGGAAGAATCCACAACTTGTTCGCTTGCTCTTTTTAAGTTTAAACAGGAAATAATAAAATAAGTTCAGAATTACAGAGACACAAGGAACTGCAGATGCTGGAATTTTGCATAGAACACAAATGGCTGGAGGGGTTGTGGGTCTGGCAGCACCTTTGGACAACATGGATAGGCGATGTTTTGGGTTGGGATCCTTCTTCAGACTCTGACTCTTCAGACTCTTGTGAAATGTCGCCCATCCATGTCCTCCAGAGATGCAGCTTGACCCACTGAGTTACTCCAGCACTTTGTGTCAGAATTACAGTGGTGTTCAGATATAACTCTCCAGATACAGAAGGTGAGCTGGTCACTAACAGGATTCCCTTTTGCCTCAACTTCCATCTTTCACCAGTAGTCTGCTGGCTAAGGAGAAAGAGATTTAGTGCTAAAATCCTACTTCATGGATTGCAGTTAGAAAATCCAGACTGCTACCCCACGACACTGTTGAGAGTGCTCCTTTGTTGGAGGAGCTGGCTTTAGATTAGGTGCCTTTGGACAAGGACCTCTTTGAACATTGAAGATCCTAAGTAGTAATTTTAAAGCCATAGGTTTATCCCAAGTTATTTACTGTGTCACTATTAATCAACATAATTAAAAACAGATTATCTGTCTTTTTTTAAAGATTATCACATGGCTGTTTGTGAGAAGTTGCAGTGCAGAAATTGGGTTCTATGTTTCCAACATTAAAAGTGGGATTAAATGTTTCCAACATTAAAAGTGGCTGTAGGACACTTTGGAAAGGGCGACAAAAATCAAGTCAAAAGGTCATAAGGGATAGGAGCAGAATTAGGCCATTCGGCCCATCAAATCTACTCCACCATTCAATCATGGGTGATCTAACTCTCCCTTCCAACCCCATTCTCCTGCCTACTCCCCATAACCCCTGACACCTGTACTAACCAAGAATCTATCTCTGCCTTAAAAATATCCATTGACTTGGCCCCCACAGCCTTCTGTGGCAAAGAATTCCACAGATTCACCACCTTCTGACTAAAAAAAATCCTCATCTCCTTCTTAAAGGAACTTCCTTTAATTCTGAGGCTATGACCGCGTCCTAGACTCTCCCACTAGTGGAAATATTCTCTCCACATCCACTCTATCCAAGACTTTTACTATTCGGTAAGTTACAATGAGGTCCCCCCTCATTCTTCTAAACACCAGCGAATACAGGCCCAGTGCCATCAAATGCTCATCATATGTTAACCCAGTCATTCTTGTAAACCTCTGGACCCTCTCCAGAGCCAGCACATCATTCCACAGATATGATGCCCAAAATTGCTCACAATATTCAAATGCAGTCTAACCAGCGCCTTATAGAGCCTCAGCATTAAATTCCTGTTTTTGTTTTCATGCCCTCTTGAAATAAATGCTAGCATTGTATTTGCCTGCCTTACTATCGATTCGACGTAAATTAACTTTTTGAGAATCCTGCACCAGCACTCCCAAGTCCCTTTGCCTCTGATTTCTGGATTCTCTAGAAATGGTTTAGAAAATAGTCTATGCCTTTTTTCCTACTACCAAACTACCACACTTTGCGGCACTATATTCCATCTGCCATTTCTCTGCCCACTCTCCCAACCTGTCCAAGTGCTTCTGCAGAGTCCCTGCTTTCTCTACACTACCCATCCCTCCACCTATTTGTGCATCATATTCACCCATTCCTGCCATCTGGGTTAGTTCAGATTCAGATTAGTTTATTGTCATATACATGACAGTGCAATGAAATACCTTGTTCACATGAACCAGAGCGCCCAATTTAGATGATAATGATAGATAAATAAAATGACGAATGCAAAGCAACAGAATGGTGCAAAGATTTGAGTGCAATCTGAAGTATTGCAAAACTAGTGCAATAACAGAATAACTGAATGAGGTATTTAAGAGAGAGTACGTGCAGCACCCCCAGCAAGGGGGTGAGAAAGAGGTGATTGGTTCAAGTAGGGAAGTTGATGATCTTAAGTCTGGACATCCAGGCTTCAAGTTCCTGTATTTTCTCGCATATGGAAAAAGAGAAAAAAAAAGGAAAGGGCCAGTTTGGCAAGAATCATTGACAATACTTCCAACCTTCCTGATGTAACTCACAAGGATGGTTTGGATGGAAGGAAGTGATAACCCTGTGATGGACTAGGTAGTGTTCACCACTCTGCAGGTTCAGGCCGTCAAAAACAGAGCAGTTGCTATACAAGGCTGAGATGCATCCTGTCAGAATACTTTATATTGTGCATCAGTAAAAGTTTGAGAGCATCCTTGTGGACATGCAGAATCTTCTCAGCAAGTAAATATACTGAAGCACTTTCTGGAACTTGATTACTGCATCAATGTAAAGGGACCAGATTAGGTAGCTGGTGGTATGTATGCCTGGGAACTTGAAGCTGCCAACTCTCTC